>NW_020884877.1:6781105-6881878 GCF_003945725.1 Corapipo altera
CGCCTGCCCTTCCCTTCCGCGGCACCTGCGCGGGGCGGCGGCGGCGAGCCCGCCGGGAGCTCCGTGCCGAGGGGTGCCGGGCAGGGAGGGAGGGAGGGGTGCGGCTGCCGTGGTGCCGCGGCGCCCCACCCGCCGCTCCATCGCCTCGGGTCCCGGCGCCGAGCCGCGGAGGCGGGCGGGCCCCTCCTGGCGGCCCGGGGACCGCAGCCGGGCCGGCCCCGGCTCCTGGACCCCGCCCGGCGTGCGCCCGGAGCGACTCCGCCAGCGCCCGAGAGCCGCTCGCCCTCGGCCGCCGCTCCGCTGGAGCCCGAGCGGGGCTGGGCTGGGCTGTCCGAGGCTGTTCCGTAGCACCCTTGGCCATAAATGATTAACTGCGCGCCCGGGGAGGCGGGTGTCGCCGAGCGCAGCCGCCCGTGCCCGGCCGCCTTCGCGGCCAGACGCGCTGAGCCAGCGGCGCGGTCGTTCCTGAAAAGCCGCCCTGGTCTCTCGCACGGGCTGTGGGAACGCTGCTGCGAGCGCCGGCACTCCTCAAGGTAGACCCCGGCTCGTCTTTCTGCACAAATCCACCCATTTGAGTGTTCTGGGTTGTTGGGGTGTTTTTTATCTGCGCCAAGGTAAAAGACAGGCAAGGTGATAGGCGGTTTTGTTGTTGCTTTTGTGTTCGGTTTTGTTTAGGTTTTTTTTTACTCTCCATTGTCTTTTTTACTGTGCATAAAATATTAATCATTAGGTGTGGAATTCTGTGATAAACAGTGGCAGCTGGCAGTATTTTATTCTCTATCAGAATGCAATGCCTGCTTTGTTGAGCTGTAAATTAATAGTGTAAGCTTCTTCCCCACCCTCAGCCTCATCATTCTGAGCTGTGAATCACTTGTACTACCAAATTTGTTTTCTTTAGGAGAGCTAAGAGGCACCACAGAAAATCCATCTGTTTCATTCCAGGTCACATTCCACTGGATTGATTTGGTTGATTTCAGCTTGAAAATGTGCTTCAAGGCAACTAATGATCTTCTGTGGCAATTCTTTTCTCTTAACTTTTAAATTTGAATTACCAGTGTATGCATAAAACATCTTTCTTCTGTTTCTTTGAGCTCCTAATGTAATCATAAAGTATTTTCCAAAACGTGATGATTCAGGAAGGTAAACTAAAAACTTTCTACGCAGAAAGTGGAAAAGAGTGCTGCATGCAGAACGTCAGGTTAACTAGGAATATAGTTTGCACTGGCCATGAAAGAAACCCTGAACGGTAACCTGTTGAATGCCGCTGGCTGGAGTCCTCGAGCTGCTGTGAGCAGGACACTGTGCCCTTGCCACAAATGTTTCTGTGAAAGCAGTCAAACTGTGCAAGTGCAGAATGATTTCCAGGTCAGAACAGGTTGATGAATTTTGTGAGACGCCATCACAAACTGCTGGAGCTGAACGCTGCTGCTAGGCTGTGAGTGTTCTCCCACTAATTGTGTTATGGGAGTGGAAGGAGTTTGGTCCTTTATGAGAACAGCAGGATCTGTTAAATGTAATGAGACACTAATCAAGATAAGGCTTGTACTCTGTCAGGTGCTGTATAACCATGCAAGGAGGTAAGGTCACAACTCTGGAAAATTTACTGTGTAAGAAAGTGTTATGATTAAGATGAATTAAATTAAGTACCCTTCAAAATGTTCTCAGGGTTATTCTTAAAGCGAAAGGTCCTTTTCCACAGTCCTTATGCCCAGGCAAATGCCTGAGAAGAAACCGGTGCTTGAGAATTATTGTTTTGTCTGATATGTAGCAATGAGCCTAAAAATCGAACACAAGCATCTTTCCGTGTTGAGAGAGGTTTGGTTCTGAATTTAGATCAGTTATTCTTATCTAGTCCTTCTGGCTCAAAAAAACGGAAATGAGGCTATGTCAGGACACCTTCCTGCTGTTGCCCGAATTTCAAGGAAATACATGTCTGGAACTCTATTTTTAGGAGAAAGCACAAAAATATTCCAATGGTCTACGATGTGTTTTATATTTTCTTTGAGTTTTTCTCTATCAATCGTGGAAGTACCAAAGCTGTACCTATCAGCAGTTGTAGCCAACCTGAATTTGGTATTAATTCCCCCTAACTGGTATATTTGTGTTCCTTTTCACCCACACATGTGGCCTCTCTTGTCATCCTAGGGACTGTGTTTCCTGGCATGTTTTTAGAAGCCAAGTCTTAGAGGTCTTTAGACACTGTTATAAGCAATGTTAGTCATGCGGAATACAAAAAAACCCCACCTCAGTCATTTTCTCAAAACAGTCTGGTGTGGCACTTTACAAATCTATAGGAGAGGTCAAACTCCACTTTGCACTGTGCACTGGAGGATAAAAGTAAAGCTATGTAATGACTTGAAGACCCAAGGACGGTGAGACTTTGCACAAAGATCTGGGGAAGAAAAATAATTTACAGCTAGCTGTTAATTGTAGTTGACTTGTAGCTGATATTAAGGATTTTATTGTCTATGTTACTCCAGGGAAATACAACTGCATACCTGTAGCTGATGCTGCTGTCTCCTCCATGTTTTTCTACACTGTTCCAGTCCTTCAGTTTCTCTTTTCTTCCTCCCACCTTCCCTCCTCAGATGCTTCACGAGCTTTCTCATAGATTTCTTGAAAACAAATGGTAGTGAAATAGTTAACTTCAGTAGCAAAGTACCTTTATTTTAGACTGGACACCTTCCCCTCCTAATAGTCGTTTGAAAGCAATGCTCCATATCATTATTAAATCAAAGAATTTGGCCCTGAACTTCACGGAGACTAGCAGGGGGTTTTGTACTTCACGCCTCTATGCCCTGGGGGTTTCTGAGCACCTTGGGCTTCAAGAAGGTGGCGTAGCATTATTTTGCCTCTACTTTGCATTTGCAAGATTCTCTTTACAGCCCTGAGAACTGTAAGCTCTTGTTTTGGAGACCATGAGATGATGGGGTGTGTAGTTACCTTGTGGGTATATTTATCGTGGCAGGACTTCCACTTCCGATGTATATCTGGAAGTGGCATCATGGGTGCTTCCTGCAGTAAGGATTTTGGCACCGGTACTGCAGTCTGGTAACATGCCAAGGACCAGCTCCTTGCCTGATGTAATTTGATAGGGCAGTCAGAAGAGCTAAATCCAACTGGTACCTTGACCAACAGTGTGTGCAAAATTTTGGTTTTGGGTGCCATTAGTGGGAGTGCAAGGAGTTTAAATTTTGAGATGTGGAAAGAAGCTGGGGAGTGAAAACTGACACTTTTTGATTGTTTAGCTTCACAGTACATGGGTGGAACATATGGGTGAGGAGGGCAAGTCTGATAGCTGTGACTCTTGTTTCTGAATGGAAGTACAGTAATTGCCTAGTTCTGAGTGTGGGATAGAAGAAATCTGGTTTAGTTTATTAGCTTCTACTGTCATTCCTGCTGAAAGTTTGTCCATGTGAACCTTGTTTAGAAATGCTGTAATGAAATCATGTGTGTAAATCCCATTTTGAGTGTGTGTGCATTTTTGCATGTAAAATCTGGGAACTGAAATGTGATTGGGGTGGGTGGAGAAGTAAAACATTTCTTACTTCTGGGAAGTTGTCAGCAGTAATTGACCTCTTTTTGTGAGGGACTTCTGAAACAGACTTCAAAATTAGAGTCTAATGCTTGTTTCTCAATATAAAAAAAGGTCTTTTTCTTGAATAGACTATCTTACACTTTATGAGTGATGCCAAATTTGCTCAATTACTAAACTGATTATTAAGCAACACTGACAATGCTTTCACTTATTATCCCAGTACAATTATACTTCTACTAGATGTTGTACCAAAAAAGCTCCTGATGATTTTCTGTTTACACAAGGCAAATAGTGATGCAGACCCTAATTAGGGTTTGGGAATAAAGTCAAAACTCTACATGTGTTTTAAACTTCTCTTGTAGAACAACAATAATACAGAATGGCTGCCCATCTTTTTGTAACACAAAAGAGACTAATCTAAAAATATGCTCTGCATGTGCGTAGTAGGAAAGGACTGTGGCATAACATTTTCAAAGCTTGTTCTTTTCTTGGTCTACTTTTAACTGAAGTTATGCAGTTTCTTCAAAACCCAAGAATTACAAATGAATCTGCAATACTTTGTGACTCCTTGTCCTTTCCTTCAGACAAAAGGCCTTTTCAATCCATTGTGGAACAGTCACTGATTTTCATGTGGTCATTCAAGAAAAGGATAGCGATTGGCCTTCATAATAGTCCTTTCAGTACTCTCTCTAGTGGTTTGCTGGCTAAAAAAAAATGCCTATGGCTGTGTACTGTGTCCAGTGTTTAAATTACTGACTAACGTGTCTCCCAAGTGTTGGAAAGGTAAGAGTTCAAATGGCAGAGAAGCTTCACCTGTTTGTGAATACTGGCCTGCTGCTGCTCAGGGCTGGGGACAGATTTTGGCCTGTGTGAACTGGTGCAGTTTTATTTGATTTTCTTTGAAGGTCTGTTCTATTTTTTTTTTTTTTTTTATTAAGTGGTAACTTAAGCCTGTGCTTCTAAGAGGGCTGATGTTGTTTTATGTCCTGAGTGGCGTTGAGCAATGTTATCTGTTCGTGCTGTGCATAGCCAAGTGAATTGTCAGTATGATTTCTTGGGAGGTGACTATCCTCGAAAGTTGTGGGTGTGTTCTGAGTTAGCATTCAAGGAGCAGCTACCACTGGTATACTGACAGTGCAGTCTCATGGAGTTATCTTTCTGGGCTGGTAAGGCCAATCTGCCTGGCAGCATTTCAAAATAAACACCTTGTGTTCAGGAGAGGTAGACTGGTGTTTGTTGTCCCAGCTTTATATAAAATCTGAGCAAGAATTTGTGGTGTTTGACTGAGTCTTACCTAGAACAGCACCAAAAGATATTGTCTGTGCTATGAGACATTTCTGAGTGGTGGTAGTTCTTCAGGATCCTGGCTGATTTTTTTTGTAGAAACTTGTGCATTACTTGCCCTGAAGGTTCAGCACTGAAGTGTCTGCTTGAGTGCTGTCCAGGGCACCTGGCTTTCCTCACTGCTAAAGACTAGTGCATGGTGGCAGATCAGGACTTGAGGCTTTCTAATTGGGTTAGGTACAACTACCAGGAAAGAATATTTGGACTCTGAATGAGTCTGAGCTCAAACATGTAGTCAAATGGTCTTTTCAAACTAAATTACTTATATAAAACCAGCTTTCAGTATGTACTGTCCCATGCACATCCACTTTGTGGCTTCCTCTTCTGTACTACACTTAAGCTATCCACTTTTAGTATTTAAATTACAGTGTTGTGTATGGTTCTCTGTGTAAAATTAAATGCAATAAAAGCAGTGCACATGCAGCTTGGGTGTGGTGGTACTTCTCAATGGGAATGTATTCAGAGCTCTGGTTTATGCTAGTAGTGAAAAAACTTACAAATCCGAAAATGTCATCACTATGGGACTTCTCCTTTATGTGTTAATGGAAGCAAAAACTATCTTGTGCAGGAACATGTGTAGAATTTGATTTAGTGGTCTTTTGGACTTGGTCTGAATGAAATGTTACCTTTTCTGTGTTTCTGTTTTCCAGTAATAACTTAGTTCTGGCTAGAAATTTTGAGTTGGCTGGTTTGTTAAGGTGCTGGTGTGAAGTTATGCTTTGGTGTTAGAACTGGAGCTTGTGTTCTGTGTGCTGGATATGTTGGAGTGAGGGGTGGTGCGGAGATAAACTGCTTGCACAGCACTCAGGTGGAGATAAGCTTTGCCATCTGTTCCCACAGCTACTGAGGTTTCCCATCTAGTGCACCCACCTTGTTATTAGGATGAAAGAGAGAAACCTACTTCTCGTTAAAATCCTTGAGAGCTTCTTCCTCCACAGTAACCAAATTACATTGTATACAAACAAGTGGCAGCCAGAAAGGACTAGATGATTCATCTGGCCAGGCGAGAGGCAGCCAGGTCTGAAGTGTCAGGAAAGAACAGGAAAAAGGAGTCAAAAGATCAAGTCTACTATCAGATGCAGAGTTCTAGCACAGGTAGGACAAAGAGATGCCTGGGAAAAGTCTGCAGTATGAGGAGAATACAGGTGAACTAGAGCAGCTGCTGTGTAAGAGGAGTGCCTGGAGGCTTGTAGTAGTGAAGAGAGCAGAACATGGTGGCTGGAAGGAGCCCTGGTGGGAAGGAAAATTGGGGAAGATCCCAGGGCCCAGAAGGAGGTCTGGCAGTCAGAACCAGTCTGATTGTATCTGTTTAGTCACTCAAGTGGGAATGGAAGCTCATGAGGTGAGAGTAAAAGGGTAGAATTACAGGGAATATCTTTTCTGTGTGATGGTAATACAAGATCAGGGCTTACCTAACTCTGATGAGGTTTTCCTCAGGTTTGGCCTTTTGGTTAAGGATCTGTTGGAAATTGTGTGCTTGCAGCATTTTATATGTTACTAATTTAGAGCCAGATTCTCTCAGGGCATATACTCACTGAAATCCACAAATACAGAGTTTGGCCCATTATCATTGCTTCCTTGTCACTCAATAAAAACAGCTTTCCTTTTTTTATCTGTTACTAAAATCATATACCTGTCTTAAATATTTGTACTCTTGGGCCTTGTTAGTCTACATATGCTGATTATCTACCAAATTGCTGGTGGATTAGAAGTTTTTGCAGAAGGCAAGAGAACATGGTTGGCATAGAGTTGATTGCGATAATGTAATTTTTTTAATGTAGTAATTATTATTTTATCCTAAAAGAAGTAAAAGAAATATCCAAACAGTGATGTGTTGGAGAGCAGACAATCAGCTTTCCATCAGAACTGTGATTCTTTGGTGTTTATCTTTGTGTGAAAGGAGACTATGGAAAATGTCATCATTTTTCTGGCACACACTGAAGACAGAAAATCTTCAACATCAGTGGAGTTGCACTTTTGTGATACTAGTGTAAAATCAATATCTTTCCTTATGATCTTTTAAATATTTATATTAAGTTCTCCTTTTTTGTTAGTTTTAAAATTAAATTCATTGGGCTTTTTCAATACGAGATGGTTCTAATTGTGTACTATTGTATCTGCATCACAGCGTGACCTCACATATTTTTCCTGTCGTGAAGGACACAAACCCTTTACACGTCTGAAATATGTGCAGTCTAGGTGTTCTACAACTTAGTTTCTAGGGAAGGGATATTTCAAACTAAGGTCCTGTCAGAGCTCTACATGTATTGGCAGTTTTGCAGCACTTTGATGTGAGTAGGAGTTAGGTTCTATGTCCTTAGCCAGGATTATGGCATGAGAGACAGCTGTGGAGCAGGCTGCAGCAGTGTGCTGCCTTTTGCTCCGTGTACTGCTCTGGCCTGAAGTGTCTGGCTGTCCTGTGAGAGGGTTCAGAGTCCACAGGCTGTTTTGGGATGAGGGATACTCCATGATGTGAAGTGCTGTATTTCATTTTGTAGTGAAGAGAGTAAACCTATGAAACCAAGGAGGATCCGAACAAGGATGTTTGGATGTGGATACCCTGCCCCTGGAGGCCAGGTTGGATAGGGCTGTGGGCAACCTGATCTAGTGGTTGGCATTCGTGCCCACAGCTGGGGGATTGGAACTAAGTGATCTTTAATGTCCCTTCCAACCCAAACTATTCTATGATTCCATGATTTGGTGGTCTGAAAGTCACTCTGCTGTTGGATAATCTGGCAACAGATGGTCATGTGTGTAAATTCATGCATTGCACTGCCATGAGTACAATGAGGATTGCACTGAAGAGATGACCGAGAGGGGACCTCATTAATAAATATCCAAAGAGGGGTACCAAGAGGATAGTTCCAGGCTCTGCTTGGTGGTGCCAAGGACAAGAGGCAATGGGCACAAACTGATGCACAGGAAGTTCCACTTGAACATGAGGAAGAACTTTCTTACCATGCAGTAACTGCGCACTGGAACAGATTGCCCAGAGAGGGTGTGGAATCTCCCTCACTGGAGATATTCCAGAACCATCTGTGGACCTAATCTATGCAGTGTGCTCTGGGATGACTCTGCTTGAGCAGGGAGTTTGGTCCCATCCACAGTGACTCATTTTGTGGTTCTGTGATCTCTTGGCAAAGAATGATGGGTTTTCTTTTTCTTTGCTACTAGGATGAGGTTTGGGTTAGGGTTAACATTAGGGTTAGCATTTTAACACCTGATTTCCTTCTCTTAAGTTACACTGTATCCAACCCTGATTATTTTGCATGTTACCCTATAGGTGGGGAGAGGCTGGAAGTTTTTAATTGCTTTCCTGGTGTTGGAATTTCAGAGATGTTGAGTGAGGGTGTTTTAACTGGAACTGTGTACAGTCAGGTCCTCTGAAAATCAGCCTGTAAGCGAATGATGGTGTCTTACAAAGCATTTCAATGAGAATTGCCAAAGAGCAAAACCTGGTTTCTTAAGCTGTAACAAGGGACTTTTTAAGTGGAAGAGGGATCATCTTGTAGTTGCAAGGTCTGTTAAGCTGCAAAAAGGTTAGTCATTACCATTGTTGCATCATATTAAAAGAATGAAGCAATGTAAATGCAGTCATTAATTAAACCGAAAAGCACGATTTTAAACTACTGTTCGCTATTTTATGTAAATAATATCTTCTTTGTTTGGAGAGCTGCTTAGCCTAGTACTAAAGATTCCTTTTTTGTGAATTGAAAAATCTCAGGTTTGTTGTTACTGATGGCAAAACCCAGACATTTTCTATCGTGGTATGTGCTCATTCTGGGCTGAACTTGACCTACCAGGCTCTGCACCCTCTTTGAGCTGCATGTGAAGTCAGAGCCCAGGTCTTCAGAAGTGGTTTAAGAGAGGGAAGTGTTCAAACAGCGCGATAGCGAAGGGCTGTTTTTCTACGGTGCCAAAAGACCTGGGCAAGGACAACACGTTTCAAAATGCTGGTCTGTAAGGCAGGAGTGTGGTGAAGGTGCTTCACCACCTGTATGAGAGTGGGGCTCTTGCCAAACTGCATTCCTGCTGCAGGCCTTACGACTGGCATGGGGAACTGCTGGAGCTGGTGCCAGCTGGCCACTGGGGTGGCTTGGGAGGGCTACTGCTGAGTGTACTGGTTTTGTTGGATTTTGTCTTTAAACAAATTTGGGACCAGACTCCCTTAAAAGGCTTTGTCTTTTGCTCGTTTAGGATTTTTTCTGGGAGAGACCTCAAGGACTCTTATGCGCTACATTTTTGGACATTTTCAGTTTGCAGTACTGACCACAGAAAGAGCTTTGGGAAGTAATCTGCTCTTAATTGAAATGGAAAATACAACAGATGGACTCTTAAGAGAAAGGCCATAAATTATTAACTGTCTGTGTTAATACAAATGTAGAAAAGTGCCTATTCATGGATTAAAGTTTAACACCCCCACCCAAAAAAAAAACCCAGATAAACCCAACAATATAGCCACAGAAAGTTCCACCTGAATATGGGGAAGAACTTCTTTACTGTGCAGTGACCACACACTAGAGCAGATTTCCCAGTGAGGTTGTGGAATCTCTCTCACTGCAGATATTCATAAACTGTCTAGATGCAATCCTGTGCTATGTGCTTTGGGATGACCCTGCAGAGAGGTTGGACCAGATGACCCACTGTGGTCCCTTCTAACTTTACCCATTCTGTGATTCCATGAAAAGATGTAATCGTTCCAGTCTTATTTTGTAATTTGGTAATTCCGCTTTTAATGGTCAGCTTTTACAATGTGTTGTAGCCCTGAACATACACCAGGAGTTGTTTCTCTGGCTTCTCAAGAAGAAAGGTACTTATGTACCAAGGCAGCTGAGATAATTCTAAATTTTAACACATTTGTGATCAAGGTGAATATGAGGTGGGTAGACAGTGTGAGTGTTTGAAATCCGCAGGTATGGATGTTAAGGTGTTTGCTTACATGTGAAAACTTCAGTTCATACTGAAGACTAAAGTTATGGGTGATATGAGCAGATGTCCATCTGTGAAAGCCAGGAGGCCTTGGGAACAAGCAAGATAGGTTGTAGCTCTTGTGTTCCACTTCCCTCTTCTACTTAAGCAGCAAATATCTTAGGAAATAAAATGGGAAAATAAACAACATCAATGTACTATGAGTTTGCAAAGCTAAAACAAACAGAAGGCTGATGGTTCGGAAAGCAAAGGTTGGGCTAGAGATGGTAGCTTGGCCACGTTGCATGCATGTAATGTTTTCCATGCAACTTTCTTTCGTTAAATAAATGTGATGTTACTTTTTTTAGTGTACCATAAAATATGCAGACTCTGTCTTGTGGGTGAGTGGATATTACTGGAATAAACTTTACTCTTGGTGTCTCAAAGGCACTTGGAGCAGAGATACCAAGTTCATAAGTCAACTGCTGAGGCTCAGTGGCAGCAGTAAATGCATGTTTGTTCCTAGGAAGGTAAATGTAGACGTGAATTCAGAATAAATGGTCCATATAGAAGATGCTATGCCAATAAACTGAGACAAACTGATATCCTCTAATATGGGATGTATCTGAGTTCACTGAAGGCATTCCAGATTTGCACCAGCACTTACTTTTATCCAAACTTACTAGCAGAATAGAAAACCACACTGTATTTTTGCTTTATTTTAGCTAGATTCCTTTGTAACTAAAAGACTGACACAAGCATTTCAGCTGAAGCCCAGGCAAAAATATTTTGAGTCATCAGAGAAACAGTAAGTTCCAACATGAGAAGTTTACTTAAAAACTTTGGGTGTTGTTTTGTTATTTGTATGTCATTCCCATGAAAAAACTGCTTTGACGTACAAATTACTGTTTCGTGGAACCTTCTGTCTCAGGGCTGTGAGAGCTCTGTACTTTCCTTTGTGATGTGAAATATCACATGGGAATGAGATCTCATTTACACTCATGACAGAGTCTGACCAAGATCCCCTGGGTAATTGTGCTCCTCCTTTCTATTAAAACTTCAAAAGGGGTTAGAATTATATTTACATTTGGAAATTGATTTCATTCTTCGTTTTTGTTCATTATGATCCCATTCTTAGAATCTGAATGCACAAGAAAAGAGAATATTTCCCCATGCTAAATGGAGAGAAATAAGGATTGGAGTTTTATATGAGAAGGAGTATGTCTAATCTCTGTGCTGTACAAACGTGCTTTGTGGTTGCGTTCAGCTCTTGTAGGAGTACCACGGAGGAGACAAGAGTGTGAAATTGCGTAGACGAGAGCTGGCTGGGAGTTCTCAGTCCTCTTCCTGTCCACACATCGGGCCAACTGCGATGGAGTGAAGTGGAATCAGACCATATAACATATGCTGGACCCTGGGTATAGTGGTTTCTTTCTGAGCAGGATACAGTGCAATAGGACCTGCTCCAGTGGGTGATGCAGGGTGTACATCCTTCTGCTGGGCTAGTTTCTGGTAGGGATTCACTGGAGGTGCTCTCTTCTTTGAACTTCAGATCCACTTACGTTGTTATAAAGGCAAACTTAAAACTGTCATTATGACATGATGTAGTGTTGGCACACAGCTCTACTTTTCACATTCATGGTGTGATGTTTTTTCAGAAGCAAAGGAAGGGTGTTAGTAGACCAAGATCCCTGAAACTCCCTTGTCTCTGTGTCCTAGTGTAACTTGGAGGGGACATCTTTAGATGTGGTCTTTAGTTGGGGCTTTTTGATGATTTTAATTCTTATTTATTGTAGTCTTTGATATCTGGTAATGCACAATAAACCCAGTATCAGGTGGATATCAGCATGAGGAAAAGCTGGAAACCTGTTCTGCAGGATTGAGCTTTTTAATGCACCCTGTAGGCTCTCAATACCTGCATATTGTGTATGTTAAGCTCAAATCTGCTATAGCTGAGTTGTGTTGCTTTTGGTACTGATCTCCCTGCCCTACCTGTGAGACTAAGGTGCTGTTAATTGCAGCTTAAACTCGGTATCCGCAGCCTTGATGCACTGTCCACCACACGTTGGCTGTGCTCAGTAGACACCCTTTGTTTCCTAAAATAAGCCCTCATCAATTAAAAGCATATGCACTCAGACATACTTTCTCTGCCTCTGCTTATTTAGATAAGCAAATCATTTTAACTTTTAAAAAAGCATCATTTGCATACTTCTCTTTCTTAGACTATGATTATATCTTGAAATGTATATACAAAAATACATACAGTGGCTTTTCTATTAAGAAAATGTCTGCTTTGGAGCAGTTAAATTGCTTTATAAAGTGCTGAATAAAAACTGTTTGACAAAGTGAGGACACAACTGATTTTGCTTAAGTGTGCAAAATATGAAGTACTACTTCCTTCAGAAGCTTCTGTCCTGCTGTTGGGAGGCTGAAGACAGATTACCTGGAGGATGTGCCAGTTGGAAAATGGTGCTGATTGCAGTCACATTGAAAATAAGGTGTTTTGGCTGTCGTTCGTTATAGAAGCTGTAAAACACTTAATTGTTCTGATGTGCTAGAGATGAAATGGAGGGTAGGTTTCTGACCAGAAAATAATATAGTGGATTTTTTTTTCAATTTGGTTAGACCTTTTATCACCAACTTTTAACATTAATTATAAGGCTATGTTCTGTGTAAACGAACATACTCAAATTTACGTGGGTCCACAGTGAATATTCTAATGAATCTGTGGAGGTTATTTTTAATTTGTTCACACACTGTCTAAGACACAGTGTTTTTGAGTTCCCAAGCCTCAGCCAGAGGAAGCTTTCCTGACAGATTGACCTTTCAGTGTGCAAAAGTGGCAAGTAAAATTCAGGGTGGCTCCAAGTGGCAGCAGAACTCAATTCAGAGGGAGGCAGTTTTCACACAGAGGCACGAAGAGTCCACAGATCATACAGAATCTTTTCCTCATTCTTTTTAGGGTCTTGTGGCCCCTGAAGTGTAAAAAATGGAGATCCTATAGCTCTCCTAGGCACTGAACACATCCTGGTTGATCAGGGTATCAGCAATTGTCTTAACCAGGGCTTTCCAGTTTTGTGACGTTGCTTGGTTACCATCATTCCCACAACTCTCAAATAAAGAAAGCAAAGTAAATGTAAAAAAAAAACCAAAACCCTGGTTTCTATTTATGGGTCAGGCTACTGTACAGATCCAAACAAAACAGAATTGTAAATCCTCTACATCTTCTTTAATCATAATTTTTTCCTCAAGTATTCCACTTGGCTACTCCCAAAGGCTTTCCGTATTAAATATGTTTTTTCAGTATATCAGACTATTTCTAGGATTCTCTACAAATTCATTAAATTCAGAAGCTGGAATCTTGACAAATAATAGCTCGTACTGTCAGGCAGTCTTGCTAACTCCAGATGGGATACTGCCTTTTCAACCATACTTTATGTGCATCCTCAGTTCAGGGCAGGGAAGAAGGTGCAAAGATTAGCTTGGAATGTGTTGGGGAGTATTTTCTTTAGTAATAATAATGAAGAACTGTCATAACCATTTGGCTGAAGATGTCATGTCATTTTTTGAATATTTCTAAATGTAGCTTCAGAAGTCCTTTCCTGCCCTTAAGGAAATAATTTTGACATGTGGGCTTATGTGTTTCAGGGAGAATTCTCTTCTTAATTCCAATTAGCTGATCTTGACAAATTATACAGACACTCTGAGAACCAAGTAGAGCATATGTGCCTGGGTAGCTATTCTGTTGTTCTGCCTGCTCCACTGGAGAGTTCTGCAAAATGGAAAGTATCAATTTTTTCACTTTCAGACTGAAACAGATAACTAAGACAGTCATATTACTGTGTTACAAATGAGTAGAAGTCTCTTTTTATGAAGTTTATTCCCAAAACAAGGCTTTGCTGGGAGCTTGTGGATGGGTTTCTTTCTTTCTGTAAATGTGCTAGGGTCATAAATAGTCTGCCTGGAGTTGGTTACTGAAACCCTCTTACTGTTTCTGATACTGGAGAAAAGTAAAATAAGTGGAGATATGTATAAATCAGACAGAGATTGAGAAAAAATAAATGTATCCAAGTAAAACATTCCCAGCTGTGGAAAAAACTATCCTCATCTATCAGAAGTATGGTACATATAGGAGGCAGACAGCAATTCTTGTGGGAAGTAGAACTTCTAAGCATTGTCCTATGCTCATTGTCTGAGAGCTGGTGCTTTAATGGGGCAACAATTAGGTCCTCTAACCATTTTGGACTTCCAGTGGGTCCTGTTCCTCTGACAATGGACTTCTAAGAGAGATTTCTCATCTGGTGAGATACTAGGTGTCGTACTGTGTGGTGTGGAATTTCCAGTGTCATCTGGCTCACATATGTCTGTGTTACGGATCTATTCCAGCTCCAGTTCCATCAGGAAGAATTGGGTTAGGCCATTCATACTTTGAGAGTAAATTGTTGACTGATGTTACATTAGGAGGGGTAACAAACTGAAATAAGGAGAGTTCACTGTTAGGAGAATAAAGGTGCTTACAGGCTCTGCATGTGGACTTGTTTTAAAAAAATGTATCTGTAAAGCTTCTGAGCCCATCTTGATGCTCTAGCTCACATCAGAGTTTCCATACAACAAGGAAGAGCTTCAAGGACCAGAAGAACTGGATATTTCAGTCCTTTAAGATGTATAGATCATAGTAAACATCAGAGTTGTTTTGTGTTTTAGATCATGCTGTGTCCTGCTGGCTGAAAATGAAAGAATGCCGGTTGTATGTCTGGTTCCATGCTATCAGGACCTTCAAGAGCAATTTTTCCCCTTGACAGGACAATACAGCATTTGCAGATTTCCTTCCTTTCTGGGCCAGTGTTGAACATGAATCCTCTCCTTTGCCATACTGTGCTATTATTATCCGGCCTGTGCCACTGGACAGAAATCTGGCATAGGATGAGAGCTGGTCCAATCCTGAAGTTTTTATTTGGTTATTTCCCCATCCTGAAGTCAACAGGTTCTTTTGCTATGCAATCTCTGGCAAATATCAGATGAGGATGGTTTTAGTCAGAGAGCTTAAGCTACTTTGCAACCATATACATCTTTTGTTGTGATAAGAAATGCACATTGTGAATGTGGATATGAATTGTCCTCTGAAGGCTGGATCCTGCTGAGTGTGCTTAACACTGCATTCCCTGACCAGAGCTGGAAACTGTAGTGCGCAAGATGGAACATCCTGGCTTAGTTGTAAAGGCAGGCAGGGTTGTTATTAATTGACTGAATACTGAGATGCAAAACAGGATCTTATAACTGTGTTGAAGTGTAGCAGTGACAGACAAGGAGCCTTATTTGCAATGACTGCATCAGAGCTTACAGTCTGTGTTGGGTGTAAGGCTGAGGCTTAACTGTCAAAGACAGGGAGGTTTGCTTTCCATGTACTAAATAACTGCACTGGCCATTAGGGAAATGTGACTCGCTAGCTGGACCAAAATCAAAACCCCAAAAAGGGCCAAAAAAACCCCAGTGCCAAAACTGTCAACAAAATCTCACTTTTTTTATGTGTGTGTACCAGCAAATGCCAAATAGTCTTTGCACTTGCTCATATCAACATTCAGTAGAAGATTCCCTGCCTTCTGTTGACTTCCTTCTCACCTAAATGTTCCATCAGTGGCCTCACCAGAGAAATATCCTGGAAAGAAAGTTATCCATAGTCCATTGTATGCTTGTGTTACCAGCATTCATCCCAGCTCAGCATGCCTCTGATTCCACCTATAAACCTAGGTTTCAATTTCTTCTGAAAAAAATAAACAATAAACCAATCCAAACCTAAGCCAAGCAAACAATTCTTAGCAGACTGGACAAATTACTTGCAGTTAATTTCAGTGCTGATCTTTGTCACTGGGCTATACTTAGCACTGTATTTTGCACTGTGTATAGGATATGTACACGGGAATTGAAGATTGTTTGCTGTTAGGATCTATGAGACTCATAGGTCTAAAGTGGAATTAGCAGAGTGCAGCGTTTTAGGTTTTTGAACTCTTCTGTGTGATTAAGTGTATTGTGAAATCCTAGGTTAAGGTTAGGGTCAGATTTATGCATCAGAAGAAAAGTGGTCTAAGAGCCTGTTTTACTTTTCTGAAAAATAAAGTAAATTTTTATAAGATGAGGACCCCTGTCTAGAGTGTTATATAGCTCATGGTATGCTTTGATTCTGCTCTGTAGATTCATTAAGGCCTGTGTCACAACGAATAACTGTTGTGGTCTAGATTTAAATTTAGTACCTGGTTCTGGTGCTTGTATGTGTCATATATCACATTAATACTAGGGTTAGGGAACTGTTGAATACGTCAGAGTTCAAGATGGAGAGGAATTTAAGTACTTACTTTATTTGTATCTTCTACAGGTCTCTAGAGCTGCAATGAGCATTGATTCCTGCTGGGTTTTTTGGCTTATGTTAGATTTGGGGTAGTTGTTTGTCACTGAACTCTGCTGGATGTGCGGTTTGGTGATGTGATATCTGAGGCTCTGCATTTTTCTCTTCATTCCCTGCAGTGAGGGACAATGTGTTGAAGGTTCTGCAAGGGGGGTTTCATGTCATCTCCATGCACATATCCTTCATCGACCATGGCTCTGGTACAAAGGAGTATGGACCACTGTTTTTTAGGGTCTGTATTATATGACCTGCTGAGTGACATCATGTTTTCCTGTTTTAGGGTCCTTTTTTGTTTGAAAATAAAAATCACCTCAAGAATTGACCTTTCGTTATGATGGGAAATTACCTGAAACATTTGTAGATGTTAAACAACAGTATTTTCTGTGAGAATGCATAAATTTCCTTTTATCTGTTGTACCTTTACTCTTGATTTCCTCTCTCCTCCCTTGAGTCATTATTTCCTGCATAATCTTTTCTTTGAAAACGTGCTATGGAACATTGAGACAGTACAAAATGGTGAGTTAGGAAAATGATCAAATTATGGAGAGATGTCCCCTAGAATTAATTTTTTTTTTCAAGGTATTAAATCTCATTTGGTCAAACATGATATATGTGGTATTGCTTGGAAAGAACAAATCTTTACAACACAAAATAAAACTCGACTATTTTTATAATTTTGCATATAGCATACAATTGTCTTGGCTATTTGTTGCTTTGTGGTGATGCAAAACAAGAACCTTGGATTTAGATTTTTTGTTCTTGTTCTTTTGTCTTTTAAAATAGTCTTTAATAATAGCACTCAAAGGACAACAATTATAATTCTAACTTGACTAATTTCATACCATATTTCTTGACCACATCAAGAAGTGGCATTCTTACATTACCTGTCACTTTCTTCAATATCTTATGAAGTTTAAAAGGACAAAAATTGTCAAAAGAAGTCAATGAGCAGGAGGAAAATAAATAGATATTTTTTTAAGTTTTAAAACTCTTCCCATTTTGATTTTTTTTTTTCAGATTTCAATCTTCCAGTGAAGTTGGAGAGGATTCTCTCCCACAGCTTGGGTTGAAGAAGATCAAAAGTGGGGTTTAGCAGGCAGTGTATTTTGCAGGAAAAAAAGCAGAATCACTAGGGTGCCTCAGTAAAATAATGTGAATGATCTGATTTGCTGTGTTTAAATCCTAAAAATACCACCTGCAGGCTATAGACAGTGCTAGAAGGAGTTAAATGTCCATATGTTGGTGTAAGAAATGCAGTAACTTTTAGGAGGGTTGCTGTCTTACTCTGTTTTAATCCACTTGCTCACTAGAGAAAAGGGATGAGTTCTCAGCCCTTCCTTGTGTCTCTCTGAAGGAAATAAATTACCGAGTCTTGCCCTTGCTTGCACCAAAGAACAAACTATTGGTAAGGCCATAGCATAGGCCTCTTCCTGAGTGCTTGGTTGGGATATTCTCCTCAAACACGAGGAGATGGGTATGCTTTTCTTACCAGGTTTCCAACCCCTCTATTGATCTCATGGATCTGTGCCTGTTGTGTAGATTCCAACACCCAGAAGTGCTCTTTAACACTGACATGTGTGAGTACTTGTATTTCTTCATCGAAGCGTCACATTTTAAATTGCTCTATTCATTCCTTTGATTTTGAACATAGCTGTGACTCAGCAAGCCATGCAGAAATATGTGTTTAAATTGCAATGGACTTTGGGACCTAAGCTGTGAGAGTCTTTGTTGTGAGAGCCTTTGCCAGGTGAACTGCTTCAGGGAACATCTGGCTGTTTCGGATGCAGAAACAATTAAGAGCTTTCTGCCATGCTTTAAAATAAAACCTGTGATGCTGACAGGACTTTAGCAGTCTAAAATTCACTTTGGCAAAACATGTAGCTTTGTAAGGATAAAATGGATTAAATAGGACAGCAGTCACACACTTCTAGTCTGTTACAGAGAGTATTTTGTAATACAGAAGGAAAAATTAGCAAAGACAATCTAGTCATAGTGGCTTAGTAGAGGCTGATTTCAGCAGTCTGGATGTTCAGAAATGTCACAATATACTTTTAGGGGTTAGCTGGGGGACTGCTGAACAGATCTTAATCCAAAGCAAACAAATACCAGTCTGCAACCCAAAAGCAACCAGAGAGGAACAATTTCTGTCTGACATGCATGGTAAACCATTGACCAGTTCATGATTACCTTCTCCTTGCAACTGCAGAAGAGAATGCAGAACTTAGCTACTTCCTCCTTGCTAATGAAATTGGAAAATCAATTTCCATTTGTCTGTGTAGGAAGGTAAACAGGCTCTCAGCTTTCCCTGTGGTTGTGTGTCCTTAACTTTAGGGACTGTTCCTCTGAAATTTATATGCGAATAGGCAAAGGCCTTATACTGTGAACAAAGTGCTGGTGTCACTCTTTGGGTTTTCCTTTGTTTCATCTGAGTTAGTATTCTTGAGATAATAATGTTGTTTTCTGGAGAATGACCACAGTGAAACTGCACTAGTGCTGCTCAGAGGGTTTGATTGGTAACTGGCCAGTTACTGTAACTTGCACCTAAGACCCTCTTGCATGAATGGATAGAACAATTTGCATTGCTTAGGTTTATCTTTCTGCACATCTCAACATGCTGGCTAGTTTGAGCTTAAAATATGTATTTTAAAAATGGGTTTGTTTTAAGTGGGACAATTGTATGTGTAGTCAACAGTAGGGCTAACAGCAAGGCTTAGGTAATTGCCTAAGCTTTCACAGTAGTGAAGATAAGCTCTTAAAAATGATAAGCCCTGTAAAAACAGGTAGGGGCACCCCATGTGTTGACCAGAGCAAGAAAGGAATGAGGAGTGTTTTTTTTCACAGAAGTCTCCTGTAAGGAAAGAGCAGTCAAGTAAATCAAGAGTAAATTAACTAATTACCTTTTTTTTTTTTTTAACTTCCAGCTGTTTTTGCAGAAGATAGTCTATTGGAGAGGATAGAAAAATAGGAACAGAAACTGGAGTCATTCACAGTGGTAAGATACCTTTTATATCTCTGTTTGCCAATCATTCAGACAGGAAGGTTCTTTACTTAGAGGTCTATCAGTGCGGGAATGAGAAGCCAGGAACTTTGAGGGCTTCTTTCACCAGCGCAGTGCAGCCTATTCGAACATCTTGGAAGCTGAATCATGTAGAAATCATAGAGTGTCTTGGGTTGGAAGGGACCAACCTGGACCTGAACATTCCCAAGGATGGGGCAATTTCATCTTCAGAGTCTTTCACCCCTTCAGATAAATTTCTCCTTTATCTTCTTTCTCTGTGTCATTAAGCTGGCCAGCTTATATTATACTGTCCTACTACTTTTCCTCATTTCCCCCCTCCCCTCTTTTGTAATTGCTCGAACCACTGTGAAGGTGTAGCATCGTTTGCAGCTGAAAGTTCTGCCTAAGTGGTGTTCTGAAGTCATATTGTACATAGCCTAAGGTGATGTTCACAGGGTAGTGGGAAAGGGCAACTTTGTTGTAATAAAAGCAAATGGATTAGATAAACACAGACTACAAAACTGATAAATGGGATCTCTGTAATTGCCTCATTTTAGAGCTAGTCTAAACCCCATGGTTTTTGCCACTTGTTTCAAAGAAAATATTTGTTTAAACCTATCAAGTAATTCATTTTGCTGTTTTGTCTGAAAGTAAGCAGTTTGTCCAGCGTGTTACAAAAGCCTAAATTCAGTCTGTTCCAAACCTGAATCTAACAAGTGGGCTAATGACCTCATCATTCTGTGAAGTTCTAATGGACCATTTTTTTCAAATGTCTTTTAAGGTTCTCCAGTTTACTTGCAGCTTAGGACATCTGGACTGTGGTTCCTATGAATAGCTTCCTGAGAAATCTTCAATGAATCACTTTATGCCTCAATTTTAAATCTGTAAAATGAGATAACAATACTCCCGCACTTAAACGTGGGTGTCAGGATGCTAAATAGATTATGTATTGAGGTTTATGAAGTGCTTAGTCATTATAATAAATAGGCTGAAGGAGAACTCTTCTCATTTGCACGTGTTACTCACTGCATGCACCCTCTTTCTTTGGTGGAGGGCAGTTATGCTGTTTCCTAAGGATTTCCTTTTTGCTTCAAACTTCTTTTACACAGAATTGCTACATGGCAAACTTTCAAAGCTTTTGGTGGTGGAAAGCTCACAGGGAGTGGCTGAATAGAATCAATCTGGTAGTTAATAATTCAGCATGCTAAACTCAGTAGTGGTGAGCTGTGTGATTTCCTCAAAGGAAAGAATTAAAAATATACGTGACCAGAGTGGTTCTTGTACATCTGCTGATTGCAAGTGTGGCTGAGTACATGATGAAATATTACTTGTCTGGCTAGGAGCTTTATGTAGCACAACTAAAGTGAGTCATGGGGTCAGTTGATGACCAGAACTTGGGCTGTCAGAAACAGATGGCCTGCCTAGAGAGCAAGATACCTTGGAAGCATCTCCACCCTTGTCAGCAATGTTGTACAGCACAAGGATTTCTCAGAAGCAGTGCTGTGATTTCAGTGAAAATATGGTAGTTTTTCAGCTGCATTATCTTCCACATCAGAAAAATGTCTTGTGGCTCTGAGAGTAAGGAAACTTGCTGGCTTGTTAGTGAAGGTCCATATTTGTGAATCAGATCCTATATTTGGAGGGGCAGTAGTAGGGAGATAGGTAAAATCCTCAGACTTGCAGAGGGGCTAGTTTTTCAACTCTGAGAAGCCTTCAGGTTGCTAATAAAAGATGGCTGGTGTGTGTAAATGTTCCTTCTGGACATGAGGCCAAAGTTTTTAATCAAGTCAGAAAATCTTTTTCTGTACTCTCTCTCTACTTCTTTACCCCTTGGTAGAATGATAATCTTCTTGAGACTGTAGTTGGGCTGAGGATTATACTCAGCTCAGATATTTGGATATAAAGTGTCCTAAAACATCTAGAGAAATAATGAAAATTTGTAGACACTGAGTACTGGGGCAAGTTCTAGATCAGAATTTGAGAAGAGAATAGTACACCAATCTGGAATGGGTTTTCTGTTTGACTTGCTGTGGTGGGTTTACCCTGGCCAAGCAGCCAAGCACTCACACAGCTCCTCACTCACTCCCCACAGCAGCTTTTCACAGTGGGATGGGGGAGAAAACAGGAAGAACAAAATCCAGACAACTCTAGAGATGAAAACAGTTTAGGGTTAGTAGGTGAAGAAGAAAAGCTTGGTTCAGGAGGTAAAAAACAAGCAGAGCAAAGGAGATGGCACATCAGGTGATGGCAGACCAATGCCCAGCTGTTCTCCAAACAACAGCCAACTTTAAAACGAAAAAACCCCATATTTTTCTTCCTCTATCCCAGTTTTTGTTCCTGAACTTAAAGATATATTGTATGAAATATCCTTTTGGTCACTCTGGGTCAGCTGTCCCAACTGTGTCCCCTCCCAACCTCTTGCCCACCCTCAACCTGGCTGTGGAGGGGGAGAACAGGGGTGGCCTTGACGCTGTGCAAGCACATCTCAGCAGTAGTCAAAACACTGGTGTGTTGTCATCACTGTTGTAGCCACAGATCCAAAGCAGAGCATCATATGAGCTGCTATGAAGAAAGTCAGCTCCATCCCAGTCAGATCCAGCACAACCCCAAATCATAGTGGTTTTTTTTTTTTTACTTACTAATGTAATACTAAAAAAAGAATTATCAGAAGAACAAAATCCTGTTGTAAAATATTAAGAACAGAGTATTCTTGATTAAAAAGGTTTTCTTGTATGTGCAGATGTGACATTTTTGTTACAATCATGCACACTTCTGAAAGAGTTCAAAAATACTCCTAAGAATGTGCTGAAGTTCGTTTTTCTCTGAAAAATGTCTCAAAAAATTTGTTTCATGGAATTCAGTAGCACTTAAGTGCTTGTCTGAATAGGGCCTGCATATTCAAGCTGACTCTGTCCTGCAGGAGGAATTCTGGAGAAAGGTCTGATGTTCACACTGGGCAAATTATCTCCAAAATGGGTAGTTTGTTAATTCCCTATAGATGCATTTTATTACTGTCTGTATAAATATGTAATTTTGTGCCTTAAATAATCAACTCTACAAGTGTTATTTATCATGAGACTGGACAGATAAAATGCTTTCAAAATTGAAACATAAAGAATTAGAATTATGTGATTATCCTAGGAAATGGAAAAACAACAAAAAAAATCTGAAATAGGAATGAAATCTTAGTTCACTTCTTAAAAAAAAAATCAGGGACATTACTGTCAATGTCCCTGTTCTTCCCTGCAACACCTCATTTTTGGTCATGTGTGCTGCTGTCAATGAAAAAAAAAATGGCAGCTGTGTGATGCAAAGAGCAAAGATAATTCAAATTCAAGTTCACTGATTACTTTGATCAGTATTAAAGTCTGAAAGTGAAAGCATGTTGAACTTCGACATATTTTTTAGAGGGAATAATTGAGATTAAAGGAGACTTGAGTTCTTGAATTGATTCTTTACTTTTAGGATATTTGGTCTGCTCTGTTATTTCTACCCCTTCTTCATTGCACTTGTTAAGACAGATAAGCATTTGTTCATGGTGGTGAAAAGCATCACAAAGCCTTTGGTGAATGTTCAAGGTGGCCACCTTCAGATCTCTTACTGGGTTCGTCAGTTGATGCTGTCATTCCAGGAGAGAGATGACATCATGGGATTTGGTTGGTCACACAGTAGCCACAGTGAAACTGAGACTTCAGCGCCTTCATATAAGGTGTTATGCAATTTCTCATGACTTTTTAACACTGAAGCACTGATTTGAATGCAACTTTTCTTCAATGATGGGGAAGACTGAACATATGCATGAAAAGGCAGGCAGCCGGTGAAGGCAGAACAAAATTGCTCCCTTCCAGTATGTTCTGAAATCATTCATGCTGTAAAGGTTCATGATTAGTAGTTTTTCCTTGCCAGTGATAACTTCCATTTTTTTATTCTCTTTATGGAGCATGCACTCGGAGTAGTTTGGAAGAATTGTGGATATCTTTGTCCTCAGCAGCAAAGGAACAAATGCCTTCTCTGAGGGCAGTAGGATGGAGTGTGTATTCAGCTAGAATGGAGGATCAAGGCAGTAATTTGTGCCCTGTCTAAAAGCAGGGTGTATGTGGGGAGAAAGTGGTGAAAGAGTTCTTGTATTTTTCCTCCAAGTACACAGCTCAGGCAGTTTAAAAACAGCTAAAGCATTTCCCTGTTTGCTGTGCTCTGATTGTGAGCAAGGTGGCTAGACTATCTGATTGCAGCTAATGAGCAGAACCCCTGGAAAAGTAGTGAGGGATAAAATTCAGGTCTTGGAAAAACTCTACCTGTGTCAATATTATTGGGAACTCTGCATATTTAAGGAAGGCAACCAGTGGACCTGAATCTCATCCTGGCTTCTCATACATGGGTCTTTTTTTTTTTTTTTTTTTTTCTTTTTTCATTGTTGGAGAGTCCAAATACTGAGCAACTACAAGGCTCTTCAGCCAAAATCTTTGGTTCTCTGGGTGCCAGTGACAGAGCTCTGTTAGCCACAAAATCCAGTCACAGCTCACACATGCTGCCTTCATAGCCAGCCCTGCTTGTTTTGGTGTATGGCTAAATTGGAGATATGAATTTGTGGCAGCTCTGACTGTGCTTTTGTCTAGGGTAAGAAATCTGTATGAGTGACTGCCAGAACTGCTCGTTATGAATGAAGATGATAACTTCATGCATGGTGTCATGAAAATGCAGTCAGACACTTAGGAAAAAAACCTAGGTGTTCAGGAGTCACCTTTGCCTTTACTTGGGAAGGCTCTAGAAGAGTGAAGGAAAGACATGACTGATACAGGGCTTTACTGGATAAACGCTGAGGTCAGCGCTTCTGTGTTTGCACAAGCCACAGTAACTTCCTGCTTTGTTAAGCTGAACTTTGCTTATCCCAAGTTTTACTGTGGTTTGGGCTCTCTGGGAAGAGATAACTAGCTAATAGGGAATTCAATTAGCTTTTTGGGGAAGTCTTGTTCAGCAGATGTTTGAGAAATGTTTCAGTTATTCTGAGGTGGTGTCACCCACCCCAACAAACCGCCTGTTTGACTGGAAAACTCCTAGCCAGCTCAGCTTATTGTCTGCCAGTTCTTGCTGCTTACAGAATGGTTAGAGCAAGATGAGGTACTGGGAGTTTGACTTGCTTAGTATGGTAACTGTTAACCAGCATGTTTCTTTGATAGTGCCTATGTGCAATATATGAGAGCTTGTAAGTGCTATTGTAGTGTTCCTCATTAACAGCAATGAGAAGAAAGATTTAGCAGTTTTGAAGGGGCAGTTTTGAAGTTCACATACAAAATGTGCTTTTCTGTGTGCTTATGGTCTATTGACCCTGGCTGGGTGCCTAGTGCCCACCTAAGCTGCTCTTTCCCTCCCATCTCTGATAGGGGGGAGAAGACATAACAAAAGGCTCAGGGACAGATCACTCTGCCATTACCATCACAGGCAAAACAGACTAGACCTGGAGAAATTAGCTTAATTTATTACCAGTCAATAAGAGTAAGATAATGAGAAATAAAACCTAAATTTTAAAAGCCTTACTACTAGCCCTCCCTTCTTCCCAGGCTTAACTTTACTCCCAAGTTCTCTAACTCCTCCCCATAGCGGTTGCTGGTGGATGGGGAACGGGGGTCATGGTCAGTCCATCACATGTTGTCTCTGCCGTTCCTTCTTCCTCAGGGGAAGGACTCCCCACACTGGAGCAGGGGAAGAGTGTGTGGTCCTTGCCATGGGACACAGCCCTCTGTGAAATTCTCCAACATGGGGCTATCCCATGGGCTGCAGTTCTTCAGCATGGGTCCCTTTACAGAGGGTGCAGTCCTTCAGGAACAGGCTGCTCCAGCGTGGTTCCCCCACAGTGTCACAAGTCCCTTCAGGAACTGCTCCAGCGTGGGCTCTTCTCTCCGAGGGTCAGCAGGTCCCTGCCAGGAGCTTGTTCCAGCATGGGCTTCCCACAGGGACACAACCTTCTTTGGGACCCACCTGCTCCTATGTGGGGTCCACCACAGGCTGCAGGTAGATCTCTGCTCCCCTGTGGACATGCATAGGCTGCAGGGGCACAGCTGCTTCACCGTGGTGTTCACCACAGGCTGCAGGGGGATGTCTGCTCCGGTGCCTAGAACAACTCCTCCCCCTCCTTTTCCACTGACCTTGATGTCTGCAGAGTTGTCTGTCTCACATATTCTCACTCCTCTCTCTGGCTGCAATTGCTCCTGCTCAGCTCTTTTTTTGCCCCCTTCTTAACTATGTTATCCCAGAGGCACTACCATGGTTGCTGACAGGATCAGCCTTGGCCAGAGGCGGGTCCATCTTGAAGCCAATTGGCATTGACTCTACCAGACATGAGGGAAGCTTCTGGCAGCTTCTCTCAGCAACCTCACCAGTGGCCACCCCTCCACTACCAAAACATTGCCACACAAACCCTGTACAGCATCTAAAATGTGCTGGTATCCATGTTTGCCCAAGATAAATGGACTTGGCATCCTTTAGCACAATGAGAGTTTCAGCTGGTAGGGCCTTGTGGTAACTGCAAATGAGAGCTTAATTTGATGCTTTTGAACACTAGATTTTGTGGAGCAAATAGTATATTTACATTATCCTCCAAAGCTGTGTTAAATATTCATCTGCAGAAATTCTGCACGGATGCAAAGTAATAGTCTGTCTAACATGCTACAGATTTTATCACTTCATGGACTCTGGCATGCCAAAGATCACTTCCATTTTTCACTCTAGAGCTGAAAAATGCTCTAGAGTACGTATCTATGCTGTACAGTGTAACTGAGTTCAACTGTCTTTGAGAAAAGTACATTCAAAATAACACATACTTTTATTTTTTTTTAAAATGTTCCTCAACAAATAAACAAAATACCTTCTTTTTATTCTCTGGATAAAATTACTGCATTTGCTGGTCCACATGTCCTAGCTAGTCAAACAGCTTTATCAGGATTGCTTTTGCCAAGTTAAGAAATCTGTAATTTTTTTTGTAAAAAAACTGTTATACACCTGGCTAAACAGGAACCTTGGTTCATGCATGTCAGGCAGCACTTCATACGCTACTGCCCTTCAGAAGCAGAACAGTTCTCTGGGATTGTCTCCTGAGTATTGGGGTGGATATGAGAGGGAAGACTGGTTAAAGTGCCTTTGCATATTTTGGCAGTACACAGTCTGCATTGACTGTGCTTTTACAATTTTGATTACATGGGGTAATGTGGGCTTCAGCTGAAAAGAATAATTTGTTTCTTTCATGTTTTTTTTCTCTAAAAAGTACAGTTCAAAATCCAGTAAATGGTATAATAGCCAC
Organism: Corapipo altera; assembly: GCF_003945725.1. Lineage (NCBI taxonomy): Eukaryota > Metazoa > Chordata > Aves > Passeriformes > Pipridae > Corapipo > Corapipo altera. The sequence goes on from NW_020884877.1 coordinate 6,807,588, forward strand.
ATATTTAATGTGTAATAGTAATTAGGTTGAAGGACTGTATGAACAATAAGTAATTATAGTTTAACTTATTTATATGCTTTTGTTGTTGTTTCCAGGAATACCTTTTGATAACATAGAAAATGGATGTTTTCTTTGGCAGTACGAAGGTGGGGGAGGAGAGGAAGACTAGCATTTGTTGTAAATCTGGGAATACTAAAATGTCATTGGCAGTGCTTCTAATGTAGTGTCTGACTCTACAGATACTGTTAACAGGAGAATACTGCTGGACCTGTGTGTTCATTGTGGGTATAGATCAGACCATTTTAGTAAAGGAACTTGTAAACATTTTTAGAGCTTTTATATACATACATTTGGTGTGTATATGTATATGTATATACATATATATAAATGTAATAATTTAAAATACTGTTCAAGGAAAAATTAGCATCTTCTTCAAAGGACCTATATGGGTGACTCGGTTTTAGAAAATGAAAGGCTGCATTTAGTTTCAGTGTTTGACTTTGGAAGGTTCAGACTGCTGTGGCACATTTAAGTCAGATATTTACTTTCAAGCATATGCACAGCCTCACTGACTCATAAAATCTGCTTTGAATATATGTTACTCACCTGAGGCCTTGCCGCATTAAGGCCTCTTCAGGTCTGTCTTGCCTCCAGTTGAGTACTTGGCTTTATCAGCTCTCATCAGAAGCCCTTTACTTCAGGGAGTTCTTTTAGAGCTCTGTTAAAGTTCTTCCTTTTCTCAAACTCACCATAAACTTGCCAACTCGTGAGTGTTGTGCTTCCCTGGGTGCTTGGCCAGGCAGCTCTGATGACTGATCCTTTTCTGTCTGCACCAACCTGCTGGTAGAAGTTTTATTCCTTGTGATAATTTTATTTCTTAACATCGAAAACAAGAGTGAATTTGAGCACTTCCTAACATTCACTTTGGTCCTTCTGTTCTTACTGTTTAGAGAAACCCCTGTGATTGAGGTGAGGTGTGCTACCACTTTACATACTTCACTGTTAGCATTCCCATGCCATACTCTTCCAGCAGTCCACATTTGGGCAACCGCAGAAGCAAATGAACCGACGCTGTCTCCTGGCATGCCATTCTGAGCTGAAATAGGAGCCAGTGTAAATGACTTAATAGCTCAAGTCCCTGGCTAGAAAGACTTGGAAGATAATACCTCATTTGTAAAAACTGAAAGTTAACCTTTTTTTTTGTTGCAGGAGGGTCATGCAAATATAGAATTTGAGTAGATTTTTATTTTTTTTTTACTATTTCCCTGCTCTTTATCAGTATGCTTGGCAAGATTCCTTCAGGCACTTCAGGAAGAGCAAGACACTAATGTTTATTTTGGCCAATCTTACTATGGAAAGTGAGTTTACTCAGTCTGAATTTTTTTTTTTCCAGATCCCCCATCCCTCCTTCCTGCCTATCAGAGAGGATCATTTTACTGACCATGTAGCTGAATCCATCTATTGTGAATTGGGCTCTGCTCTACCAGCGTAATATATGTAGTAAAACTGGGAATTCAGTTTATGCTGAATCACAGTGATGCTCTGCAGATGCTCCTCTAGGATGCCAGCCAGCAGAACATAGGCTCTAGTCTCTCAGCAGAGATTCCCTTGCAGAGTGGGGAGAGTATAGAGCCCTGGGTGCAGTTGCCAAAGTGGAGAATATCAGGAGCCAAGGAAGTGGCTACTTTATCCTGAACAGCCACTGGCAGTTGTAGTGGTGATGGAATGATGCTGGGTTTCTTGCCTTTGGACCTCTAGAGTGAGGAAATGCCTTTGCTGGATCTTAACTGGTTCTAGGAGATGAACACAAGAATGGCCCAGGGTTAAAGTACACTTCTAATGTAGCAGAAGACAGATTTGGAACAGGCACTAGACCTTCAGTATCTGTAGGCTGGGGGCATTTCCTTGTCACTAGGCTGCTGGGATAATATTTTTGGTCTCTGCCATTTGAGCTGTTTCATTTTTTTTAAATAAGCATTTATAGGACAGGACTCTTCATTCTTTCAGAAGTTCTGATTTAAATGAATTGATAATTCCCTACTCTGAAATTAAAAATAGTTGGGAGACTTTGTGCCTTATCCTATTTCAGCTTTTTAGTATTTTTGTAGTTTAATATAGCTTCTTAATGTGGTGTGGAGTCAGTGCCATTGAGTGTTCCCTTCATAGATAAAAGGGTGGGATAAACTGTACGGGTCAAAAAGAAGAGCACTGGGAAGTGCTGTCACCTCAGTTTAGAATTAATTGTGCATTTGACCACTCAGATCCTTTCAGCAATATATCTGACAGTTGTTCAGGTGACAAAACCCAATGGATAGGGAGTTCAAACACATGGTAGTATGTACAACCATTTAGGTGGGAAACTGTTGACTTCAGATTACTGGCACCAGCTTCACATGGCAGGTTGTGCAACTTCAGAAAAGCTCTGGCTTGAAAATAAATGTTTGGCTACTAATCAGTATGATAAAGAGGATGGGAGGAATTTTCAGAGGTTGTTCTTAAGTCACTTGAATGTTCACCAGGAAATAGCTTTTCTATCCTGTAAATAACCTTTCATGGAAAAGCCTGCTACTTTGCAACAAGACTCCCTTCCAGAAATTTGACATTTTTTGAATCTGAATTCCTAGGTTTTGTTCAAGAGATGTACTGTCATGTGTGGTTTGGGGTTGTTTTTCAGTGTTTAGAATGCTGTGTAGTTTTAAAAATAATGGTACCTATTTTATTTTTGTGTTTATTTTACTTAAAATATTATTATTTCATAAAGCATTTTATTATATTCATTGTTTCCACCCACTGCTACTGGACTAGAACTATTCTTGGAACACTCCAAGTTAACTAAACAAAAAAAACTTAGTGGAAATAGCATTTCTTGGTATGTATATGTGCCTATATACATATCTCTATATATCAGCACTTACAGAATGTCTACTTTGTACTGGTACCTGTCTGTGCAACATAGATACGTTACTCTACACAGGACTCCCACGTCCCCTTCTGTAGCCTGATTCTTCATTCCATTAATTTACTGTAAATAATGCAGAGCTGGCCTTTCTTTATACATTTGTATGGGTTTTTAAAATTGACCTCCTTTGCTCAGATGCAGGATGAAGTTAATGACCTAAATATAAACTACCCTTTTGGATCCTTCTCAGCCCAAGGTATATTCTACAAAGTTACCAGGGTGTTATACTCAGAGGTCTCTGGGATGGTAACTCAGGTGGTAACTGTTACAGGGTGTCAGTCACTTGCCATGAATGAACATCAGCTAGTGCAGTGACACCAATGTTTGGGGAAGCCACACTGAAACTTGTGTTAAAGAAGAGCTTAGCTTAGGACAGGCCCAACATTCAAAGACTGTACAGCAGGAGGATTTGCAAGCAACCTTGCTTTTGTAACAAGGGTGTGTTGTTGTCTGTGGACCAGTTACAGGAAATACAACCAGAATCTTGTCTGATGTCTGTCAAAAGATAGGTTTTATTACTGAATACTTGTAAACTGTTTGGATTAAATATTAATGGAGTTTGAGGAAGATGCAAGTCCGAGTATCTTTCTTCTGACCTTCTCTCAACCTGATCTTGATGAAGGCTAGAACATTCCTCTGCAGGACTCTCTTACAGTGGAGGCTGCAACACCAAGTGCGTGGAGGACCTGAGGATGCATCACACACCACATCTGTGTGAAAAGGTGCCTGTGGAGCCCACATAGGTAGTGGTCTGGCTTCTCAGGCACTGAGACTGGAGAGCGAAGTGAGCCAGCTGACAGGAGAGCAGAAGGCACATGCTCTTCCCTGGGTTACATTAATGGCATCACCTCTGCTTAGGAAGAGGAGAGCCCAGCAGGGTCAAAGAGCAATAGGTTTTATCAGAATGAGGTACAGGACTTACTGATGCCTGTGACACTGATTGGACATGACAGTGTTTCTGTGATACCTGTTTAGAGCTTTTCCTGCCCTTGGCAGAAATCTGAGGAGGACAGGAGACAGAAGGATAGTGACCCAGGTGCTAAGGACTGTCCTTCCTTTCATATCGCACTCTCACCTCTGTCCCTTTTCTCTTTATAGCAGATAGTCCATGGTCTCTCAGATATAGATTTTATAGTGTTAAATAACATTACTGAATTCCTGATTTAGGTTGGATATTAGAAAAAGATTTTTCACCCGGAGTGTGGTTGGGCACTGGAACAGGCTCCCCAGGGCAGTGGTGAAAGCACCAAGCCTGACAGCATTTAAGAAGTGTTTGGATGATACTCTCAGACCCATGGTGGGATTGTTGGGGATGGTCCTGTGCAGAGCTAAGGGTTGGACTCAATGATCCTTGTGGGTCCCTTCCAACTCAGCATATTCTGTGATTCTGTGAGAACTCACTTCTTTCTCAGATTGTAATGTCTGTCATTTCAGAAATCCTCAAGGAGGAGGTGATAAACAATGGGGGACCATATGCCTCTTTTCTGTAGGAATCCAGACCTACATGTGGAATCAGTGAGACATTTTATTTCCTGCATCATGTTTCTGGCTCTGCAGCCCGTAGGTTTCAGGCAGAGTGTGGTGACCATTAGGGAGTCAGGCTGCATTAGGTGAGCAGAAGGGAGAATGCAGAGACAACAGCTGCATTCTGTGGTTGAGACAAGCGTGACCAGGGGCGGTAGTTGGACTGGGCCCTGCAAAGGGGGAATATTCTGGAATGTGTGTGCACTCACGTACATATGTTTATGCAGGCATTTGAAGAAAAGGATTCTAAAGGCCTCAGATACCATGAAACTTACACTTGGGCACTTAACTAGCCTGAAGGGGCTAATACTTGAACTTCTGAAAAGCAGGAAATAGCAAATGATGGTGTGGATACAAAATTTCTCCATACAAAAAGGCAGTAAACAGTACTGGGAAAATACCAGTTACACTTTACGTTGTTTTTACTAAATGTGTTCATATCTAATGACACAGAAGGCTAAAAGGACAGCTGGGAGGACACTTGTTATTATAGCCTAGATGCTCCTGATGCTGGTTATGTTTATGCATTTATTTTTTAATTATTATATTTATCCCTAGACACTAGACTACAGCAAATAGGAGATCATACCCATTGCTAATCGCAAGATAGTGAAGACAAGTGTCTAAATCATGCTATTTCTGTAGTTTTGCAACCAGTGGCAGGGTTTTGTGCACAAGTAAGGACACTAATTATTGTAACTCATAATCATATGCATGCTAATGTTTGCCCTTTTGGCCTTTGACCTAATGTAAATTTTTCTTCCGCTATTTAAATAAAATCAGTGTGAAAACAAAAATAATTCCTTTCTGAAATACTTGAATTTTTGAATCTTACAGTTTTGTCAGTCTTTTTGATACAACAATATTAGCTTAAAATTGCATCCCAGCCTTCATCTGCAGTTCTCCAGTAGCATCTCTTTATAATGAAAGTCAAAGTGAAATGTGAAATGGAGGCCATGTGTCTCTGATTCTGCTGGTTTTGCCTTTACCTGGAGCACAGCGAGGTCTGCAGGCAAGACAGTGTAATCTAATATATATAGATAGATAGGAATCCCATTTCAAAATGAGATGTAATTCTGTAGAGAAAGTAGAAGCGGAGAAGATGAAAGCATAGCGCAGGCTGCTACAATCTCATTAGATACTGTCATGGTTTAATCCCAGCCAGCAACTAAGCACCCCACAGCTGCTCATTCACTCCCTGGTGGAATGGAGGAGAGCTTTATATGCTGAGCATGACATCATATAGTATGGAATATCCCTTTGGTCAGCTGTCCTGGCTGTGTCCCCTCCCAGTTTCTTGTGCCCCTCAGCCTCCTCGTTGGTGGGGTGGGGTGAAAGGCAGAAAAGGCCTTGATTTGTGTAAGCCCTGCTCAGCAGTAACTAAACATCCCTGTGTTATTAGCGCTGTTTTCAGCACAAATCCAAAAGACAACCTCATGCTGGCTATTGTGAAGACAATTAGCTTAATCCCAGCCAAAACTAGCAAAGGTACTTAGCGTTTCCATCCTATTTTTTGAAGGTGGCTCTAAAGTTGTGGTTGCTTTGTTCGTCTCATACCTTGCGTGCTAGCTTCTTGGAGCTGGAGGATTTTGACTGAACTATTTGGAAATTAATTTTTTTATTTCATTTTTAATTAAAGATAATTTATTCAAATCCACATTCTAACACTTCTACTTCATGAACAAATTTGAGTGGCAAAGTTGTAAACTATAGTTGCTCTGTTAACAGAGGAAGCATATTTGGTGGCTGGGGTTAGAGAAGCATTGGCAAGGTTGCTGCCAGTTAGACATGGGATTCTTACTGTGCTGGGTTGGGATTACCTTATAAAAGGAAACAGTTGAAGTGGGCAGATGAGGAACTACGTCATTTTTTGGGGTGTAGGAAACTATTAATCCATAAACCCACAGCTAGGAAATCTTTCCAACACCAGACTATTGTGTGCTGTTTCGTGGGGAATTTTCTGTTCCCCGTTGCCAAAGTTGCATCTCCAGATGTCAGAAATGGTGGAACAGGTGTCACAGACAGTCTCCACTCTGATAGAGCTTACTGACACGATATTTTCACTAATCGTATCTTTCTGGCAATCTTTATGCTTTCATAAACTCCTTTCCCCCTTTGTGTATTTGCAAGGAGATTTGTTAGTTTGTTTGTTAGAAGGGGAGCATGTTTCTTCTTTCTCTGATACAGTTTTGAAGTCTGAAATTTAAATGTGCCTGGTTTTGCAGTAGGGGTAGGACTCGGAACTGTTCTTGTGATTCTTTGCTTCTTTAGATGCAGGCAATCCCAGCCATGCAAAACACTGTATAAAATGGAGTGTTTGTCAACTTTACCTGAAGGCCTGTCTAGCTGGAAGGTGTCTGTGGGCCAAGCACCTCCAAAGGTGGTACAGCTAGGAAGGTGGCAGGCATTCTCTGGAACTTGAGTACAGAAGCAGTGGGATTTTAGAGCTGCTTGGAGACAGAAAGGAAACTTCTGTAAAGGCTGGGCAAGCAGCCATATACTGAAGGCTGTGGCAGGTGAGCTCTGGCATATTTTTCTGCAGTGGTTAAAGGCTGTTTCTGTCCGTCTTCCCTGCTGGATGTTGCTGCTTGCAGTTAAGGTCAGCAGGATAGAACATGTGCCAGCACCTTGGATGCCCTGGTTCAGGTTTGTGTTAGCTTAAACCTATGTAGAGTAATATGAATTGCTTCATTTGGTAGGGGGGAGAAGTAAAACACTGCCAAAACTAATCCAGTCTTCTCTGCAGCATTTCTTTGAATGCTACTGAAATGCTTCATTTTACAAGGCAAGTAAAATGTCTCATTTGGATGTGTGTATTAGATAGAGAAAAAACACCCTTTTGTCAGTATGTGAGGTCAGGATGTAACAAGAAACGTGAGAGTGATTTCCTGTTCCAGGTAATGCATTTGGAAATTTGTATCAGAAATTAATGACCCATTTATATAAGGGCTTTTGTAGTTTGGTTGGGGTTTTGGGTTTGGTTTTTTTTTTTTCATTCCTTTTTCTTGGAAGTCCTCTTGGCATGATATGCAGTGACATTTCAGGAGCACAAATACAAACAAGAAAGCTGACATTCAAGCTGAGAACCTCTCATATATACAGTATGTTTTGTGCATTTAAATTTAGTGCTGGTGTTAGCTTAATCTTGGCCACTGCAGAAAATATTGTGTCAAAGATCTTTTTCCAAACATTCCTTTGTGTGCATGCTGTTGGTGACATGCAAAGTACTGTTGTCCCCTGCCTTTATGGCTCAGTTGAGGGCTGTATTTTGATGTTCCACAATTCAGACAGAAAGAAGCTTCTCTGACAAGTTCAGGATGAGAATGTAGCAACTCAAATTTAGATCCTAGCCTGGAGATAAAGCTTGTAAACTTCAGTGGGACTGTTTTGTTTGTGAAATTATTGATGTGCTACAGTCTTTTGTCACAGGATTAGAAATGAAGTAATTGTTCAATACAGAGATTAAAATACCATCAAAGGAAAAATACTAGTTAAGTCAATAAATCAGTTTATGCTACAATGAGAAAATTAAGTTTATTGGCTATTAAGTATAGCCATAAAGGATGTTTTTAAAAATTAGTGCTGCACTGACATTTTCCTTTTAATATATCATCTGTATTTTATGTAACAAGCAGTGCTGGACTGAGTTATATAAACGAGCAAGTGTTTTATGCATGTTATTTCAATTATCTGTCCTTGGAGAAGGTGAATGAAAAATAACTCAGTCTTAGCATCTTCATTTTGACAGCTGTAATATGCATATTAATGAAGAGTGTGAAGTGTAGAGGAATAAGGCTTTTTGTTCTTCATCTTAAGAGGAAAAGAAGAAAGAGAGAAAGAAAGAAAGAAACTGAGGGCATGTTATGTGTGGCATGCCAGGTCTTCTTGAAACAGCTTGAAGTTGCAAGCTAGCTGAATCAGCACCACATTTATTGGTGGAAGGCTATAATCACAGTAACACCTGCAGTGTACAATAAAGAAATGGCAAGTCAAATCTGGCAAGGTGTTGAATGAAGTTTTTATGTCTGGTTTTAAACTGAGTCAGAGCATTGCTACAAAGAGTAAAATGGGCTAAATGCTGTGTTAGGGTTTAATCAGCAAAATCATTTGAAGAATTATTTAGCTAGTATCTCTGAAGAAACATAAATTAAGAGGTGTGGGGCTTTCACAAAATATCATTATTTTGATTAATTTGCTTCGTACAAGATACAGTTTTAAAATATACAGTTTTGGTACAAAATTGGTAAAATGTATGCTGAAAAAGTAGCATCTGAGGATTTAAAGGGACCAAGATCTTTTCCCATTATTTATTGTTTTTTATAGATTAATAAACTTCTAAGACCAGAAGGTTTTTTGTTAGCCATAACTCTTATTGAACTTGTTTCTGTGTTGTGTGTTGGTTCTTCAATTTTTTACTGGTCTTTTTTTAATGTTGTTATAAGGTGCTGGATCAGATAAGTGTATTTGAATTGGTATGGGAGAGGGTAGGCTTCCATCTCTAACATTACAAAATCTGCTCGGTACTAGATACAAGGGCAAACTAATTGAATTTTTTAACTATTCCTTAACATACAGTTATCTGGTAAGCAGAGGATAGGACCAGTCCAGCATGGGTTTGATGTCCCTAGGTAGAAGGCATGCTTTTATGAACAGCAGTAAGGGAGATGAAGATTTACAGAGTAATTTTAGAGCCGACCTTTCCAGTCTGGATGGGAAATTTGATTAGCTATATCTCATGTTCTTTGTCCATTTGGCATGAGGAATAGCTGACAGCAAAAGACAAGAAGTGCATTAAAAAAATGTTATATAGGGGCTACAGGGCTACAGTCATTTCTTAACACCTTCCTTTAGTGTTGGAACTCACTAAATATTGGAAATGGAATTGTCCCAGTCTTATATTCCTGTGATCTCCCTCCCTGCTCTGTCCAGACATTTTTAACTCTGCTTTTAGCCTTTGGATGGGTTTGACAAAGAAGCTAATTTGAGCTGTTTCATTCTTGATGTAAAGAGGGGCAGGGAGGGGAACCTCCTGGTCTGAGGTACCAGCAGGCTGGAAGGCATTCAGAGTGGCACAGTGGCTCAGGTGCCAGGAAGAAGTCGTATCAAACATAGTGAGACTCCAGCTCAGTGTCTTGGCAAAGTGTTTGGGCCTCTGACTAAAGACAGGTAAAAGTTATTTGAGTTCTAATACAGTATCTGTTCATGATATAGTAAAATGGAGATGGCAGGAGTGACCTTACTCATTTCAAGCATGTTTTTTTAGTAGCTGGCAATGGAAATAGTTACTTTTTTCTTTTGGCACCTTATTTTTTGAGGGATTCTGTAGTTTAGTGTCTGCTGTTCATCAGACTCAAATCAATTTCTTTTTCTTCTTCCTATTATCTCTTCCCTGTTTATCACAGGAACAACCTGTTTTTGAAAGTTTTTGAAAATATGCTTCCTTGAATCTCATCTGTACGGTTAGAAAACGGATGCATACAGAAATAAATTACAAGATTTAAATGCTGTCAATGGATACTGTAAGAGAAGTGCTTAATTTCTGGAGTTTGAACTCCACTAAAGTTTTGTGTTTCAAAGAAGGAATTAAGGGAGGATTGTTTAAGTGCATTAAAAGAGATTTAGAAAAATTTTTGGAACACATGCATCAGTCCACATAGCAAATGCTCAAATGGGGAAAAGAAGGAGACATTTCTAAAAACTTGGAATGGACTAAGAGTTCGTTCACATGTATGTACATCTGTACCTTTTTATCAGTGTACTGTAAAAGTGGTGACCAAACCAAACTTTTATTCCATTTGACTTCGTCTTTGCTGTAATTCTTTGTGTGACTTATTTTTAAAATGTGAAGATTGAAGCCTGTTCCTTAAAGAATTTTAAGGCACTTGGTTTTGATGAAAGTGGGATTAGACAACTGGACTCCTTTCCCTGTGTTATCTTTTCACCATGTGGAAGAGTGCCTCTGACTTACTCAACCACATAACTGGAAATAGAAAGTATATTGCAGCGTTTCTTAATCACATGCAAATTCCATTCATGTGCCCAAGTTTTCAGAGCAGACTTACGAGATTTAACTCTACAGACCCTGTTAGTTTCATCAGAAGCTGTGTGACTAAATCCTCTGAATTAGTTTTGGAAAAAAACTCCAGCCAAGGAACAGCCATGCAGCACTTGTCAGCCCAACCTCCTGGCACATTTAACTGCTTTTTACGACTGGATTGATTGACAAATTTTCTGGCAAAAATCGACAATGCTGGTGAATGGGAAAACAGGAACTGTTGAGTTTATCTAGGGTATTCCTCCTCTTTAAAGCCTCAGAGTTATCAAGTAATAATGAATCAGGTCCAAGAGACATGGCTGGGAGAAGCACGATACGCCTTCTATCCAGATTCAGAACTGTGAGGCATTTTTAAAATGTGTTTGCAAAACTAACTTGGGAAGGTGTGAAATCTGGACTAGCTTTGCTTTTTGGCAAGATTGAGCACTACTGTGCAGGGCATTAAGTGTTCTCGTGTTTCTCTAGTGCTTATAGGTAAGCATGTGCAATTAGACTTTATAGGTGTAGCTTTGACAGGTTGTGACTGAAACCTCCAAATGAATCTCTGTGTTTTTCTCTCATTTCACAGACAGTATTCTCACCTGAAGAGAGATGGCAGAAATCAATTCTCCTGTAAATATCAAGGAAAAGGTAGGTTCAAGTAACAGTACAATGCAAACCAAAATGATATTTGCGTACATATTTTACTTCTGCTCCTTCCAACTCTGTTCACATACTAAACTTTAATATGCATTGACTCTGTACATGAAGTTAAGTACACAGACAGGTGTCTGTGCATGAAGTTAAGTACACAGATAGGATTAGTATATGAATCTTGCTCGAGGAGAAACATTTTTGCTTTTTTACAGACACTGTTCTGTCAGCTAGACTTCTCTTATTCCTTTGTGATTCCTGTGTACACTGATGCTGTGGAGAATAGCATTTTGTGGTGATTGCTGCTGTACAAAATACAACCATTGTATTTTGAAACATGGCCTTCAGAAAATAATTTTTCTGACCAAAAATGTTATACCTGTACTACTTAAAGGCAATTCCTAAAATTAAAGGCCCAAAAAGAGTAGATTACTTTTTTCCTGTGAAAGTATGTCTGCTTTTAACTGCATTCTATGTGCTTGAGTGAGTCTTCTCCCTATCCTTGGCTCATCACCCTTTCAGAAGCAGTAGAGGACCTAAAGCTAATTAGGATGCTAATATGAGGTAGGTCAGAGATCTTTTGTGACTCCCAGCAGACAGATTGTGAAGTGACAATCTAACCCATAGATACTCCCCACCAAAATAAATAGGAAACCAGGACATCTGACAAATAGGAAAAAAAGCAGAGAGAGAGAAGCGGTGAGACTGTAGGAGCATAACATGACAGAGTTATATTTTAAAAGAAGATTTTGAGATTTCACCTGAATCGTCTTCTATAGAATCAGGTTTTGTTCTATTTCATGTTTGGGAAGAGAGAGAGACCTTTGCATTTAGAGAGTTCAGAAAAGGTTAATGGGTTCCTTGCTTTACAACTTTGTTGAGCCAAATCTGGCTATTGATACAGATTTTAAGGCAGTGTGACAAATGTTAGAAACCAGAATCCAGTTCTAGCAGGGTGCCCAAGTTTGTCCAGATACCAGTGAAAAGTTGATTAGGCCTGTTCAGTTCATGAAAGGTGCATAAGGAGAAAGGATCAAGACTGATTAGATATCAAGGAAATACTGAACAGTGAGGGCAATGTTAAACTGAGAAATCTAGTCATCTTCCACTGTAACATGAGACCTGCCTGTGGCACATTACATGTCCTGCAGGGCAGCAGGTATATGACATATTCTCTTCTCTCTGAGGCTGTCAATGGAAAGGAAAAGAATAAAAAAATTGTGTACGATTCCTTGGATTAACTCTTTTCTTGAGCTGACATAAAAAATTATTCAGAAAAAAAAAAAATCGTTTGGCCTGAGGAATGTGTGAAAGATACTGTAAATGTGCCTTTCCAATTCAACAACATTCCAAGAAGTGGTAGAGAACTAAGATGTAGCATAACACCACAGCATGACAGAGCAAAGAAATAACCTTGAACGAGAGGTCAGTGGTCAAATTTTACTTAAGTTGCTCTTTTGCTTCTGAGTTCATGGATAATGAACTTTTCTGTCAGACAACGTATTTCTCAGAACTGATCATGACTGGTAGTTAATGGTTTAGATGTTGCATTTGGTTTATACAGACTTGGTGAACCATGACAACTGTTGATTCTGATGCTAGGTTTCCTCAAGTTGCAATTTGCTAATGTTTTTTCCTGGAAGAATGGTCACAGGCTGTTACCTGCCCTCCAATACCTGCATGAAGCTGCTGAGGAAAAGGCATAACAAGTGATGATTTATACTAAGTAATTCAGGTGGGAACGAGTTCCTGTTCAGACTGTTGTGTCACTCTTTCACTGCTGACTCACTTTTTGTGCTTTTAAAAGGACGTAGAACTTCTTTTGCTTTATATCCCCTTGTGGGAAACAGTTCCTTACCTGTTGCACTGCCCAGGTACCTGCTTTTGGAGTAGTTTTACCTCATATTTGTTTTTAACATCTCAATTGCTCATTGTGCTTGAGGATTTGCATGTCAACGTGAATCTGTACTTTGGTGATGAATATCTTCCTTAGTCCTTAATAACAATACAGGGTTTAAATATTGAGGAGCATGATGGATTTTGCAGTAGAAAGTAATGTCATTAAATCCTTTCCCCTAGTGCCACAGTTATCAAAGGTAAACTACAGTAACTCTAAAAAAGCAACTCATTAAATCAATTGAAGTTCTGCATATTTACTGTGGAGCTTGAAATTTTTTATCTGTCAGTTTTACAAGTGCAGGATTTTACAAATTATGTGTTTGTCTTTTGCGAATTTAAGAATGAGGAACTGCAACAGGACTTTTACCCACACTAAGTCTCTGCTATTCCAAGTGTGATATCTGCTGGGAGTGTTTATGAGCACATGCATTTTAAGGCAGGAAAATAATTGGATCAATACATTCTGTTATAAATCCTTTACTCTTTATTCCTGTATCTTCCATCAGTATTTAGTGCCACTAAATCCCTATGCCAAAGTGAAAACTTAGTTTAGTAGCGATTAAAGTTTCATTGTAAAATCACTGGATTTTATTCTGGAAAATATAGAGCAATAACCTAGTAAATAAAAGGTTAGTGACTGAAGAGCATAAACCTCATGCACTCTACATACATCAGCTGAGAAACTGTTGTGCTCAGTGTACCATTTCACCTGCACAAGTCTGTCTTATTTTAAAATGGGATTACCGTGGCTCAGAGCTCCCAGTTAGTATCTCATGTTTGGTTTACAGTGTTGTACCTCTTCCTGTCAGCAACAGACTGAGTAACTATGAAGTGACTAGCTTCAGAATGCTCTGAGTGATGCACTAGAAATACGAGGAAAGGGTTGAACAGAGAAGTCCTGCTGAGTTGGCTTTGATTAGATTTGCGCATAGACTGCTAAAATGTAAGGATTTAATTTGCATGTTTGAAAAGAAGATATAATTAGTTACAGTGTCCTTGTTAGAGAGTCAAAATCACTTCTCTTTCTCACTTAAAAAACTTACAAAGCAAGATAGTCATGCTATACAACACTGAAGCAGCGAGTTTAATGTTTACTTTTATCTGCCTTTGGGGGGGCAATATTTCTGGGTAAGAAAACCAAGGTTTACGAATATAATACTTTTGCCAAGCTCCACAAATCCATTGCCATCAATGCAAATACAGGAGGAGAATAGAATACAGTTCCTTCCCACTTCTCCCTTTCTTCTACCTCAGTGCTTACAAATCATCACGTGTGCAAGACTTTGATCTTGCTGTGACTTGCATGGAGCCAAAGGAACTGTACATCTGTTAACAAATACTTATTGTTGTAAGTTTCTGCAAAAGTAACACAAAAGTTTCTCCTTAAATTGGAGGTTCTTTGTGATGAAAACATGGTACAGATCCCATGCAGGTTTTAGCATAATGTTTGTTCTTTTGTTTTGTGGGGGTTCTGGGGGGTTTGGTTTTTTGCGTTTTTGTTTTTTTTTTTCCAATGGTGACCTTTCCCTGTGTTCTGTCCATCATCCACTTCTAGTTATTCAAGAAAATAAAACCTCTGCCACTCTTTTAAGGGTGATATGAGGCCGAGGCAGACATTTTGGGCATTACGCTCACACACAGATTCTATAAAGCCCTACCCCTAAATTTGAGCCTTAAGAGAATAATACTGCAGATACTTGTATAATTCATTCTTGGCATTTCAGCTGAAATAGTTCATAAAGTCAATAGGTTAAACATTCTATTTTATGTCTTCTTTTTTTTCCCCTTGAGAGATTTATATAAATGTTGGCCTGTGATGTCAGGAAAGCTAGTGGAAGTTTCCATAGTTGGCAGAGGCTCCCGCAGCTGTGGGGAAGCCAGGACTGTTTCAATTACCATATTTTTGTGCATATGACCCACAGATTTTCTGGAATAACATAAGTTATGCATTTCGGCAGCCACAAGGGTCATTACATGCCTGCATAACTAGTATAAGGAGAAGTTTACCATCAGGATCTCTCTCAGAATAATTCCCTTTACCCTGACCCTTGCTGTAGTCTTCCTTCACTATGGCACTCTCCCTCTTGCCTCTGATTATACTGATTTCTGTGCCTGAAAATACAGTGTGAGTAAGGACTTACTTTTTGTATCAGAGTTTTTGGAGACTTGCGTGTTATACATAGTTCAGATCATATGCACAAAAGTTCACTGGATTAAAGGATAAAATGAGCCAAACTCATTGGCTTAAATCCAAAATTCATAAAATCAATGGAGGTATTCAAGCATTAACCTAGTACATCACCAGAAGAGGTGCTGAGATTCTGAATTACAAGACTTCCAAAGAAGAAGCAATTGGAATGAGTAATACAAGTGATGTATTGTCTCCTGCAACAATTAGACCCTCTTAGTTTAACAAGAGAAGAGTGAATATCAGGCACTCCCCAGAATAGCCATTCAGCTCTGGCATGTGACTTTGGTTATGATCCAAAAAATATTGGGAATTGTTTTAACTTCAGGACTTGCTTTTGGATCTATCTTTTTTTTTTTTTTAATTTATTTTGTGTCTAAACAGGTTTGAGTAAGTAAGATCTGCTGTCAGCTGGAATTAGCAAAATACTCTTTCAGAGGAAAATTGTCCTCTTGAGATTCTGTTAGGAGTGAAGTTTTGCTGTAGTTCTCCTGAAAGGCTTGCTTTTTCCTTTGTCATTTCAAGTGTCAGAGCTGGAGGAGCAGATGGAAAGGACTGCAAGAAGGAAATTTTATTCAGATGTGGGTTTGGAGGTTTCACAGTTTTGTTTATGTTACACCATAACTGTGGTTTTTCTAACCGATAGTCAGCATGCAAGGAAAGACTAGGATTCAGGGGAAGGAATGGAAGTAGTATGTAAATTTAAAGTCATACATTACAAAAGCAGTAGTTTCCCAATCTGTGATTCCACTATTTCTCCTTAAAGTTGACCTTCACAGCTGTTCTTGCCCATGTGTTGAAGTAGATGGGACTGTTCAAAGACCAGTAAAGTTGATCAAAATGCACTTTTGTCACTTGATGAGCCGTTTAACTTGGTTAAGAATATCACAGATTCATGTCTGTAAACAGTGCTGGCATCATTCAAGGAGAACAGTTCTTACTAAGCCTTAACTTTTCAGGAAACCTGAAAGAACATACTAAGTGTCTGCCTTTCTATTTGATTAGTTTACAAGTTTGGGGACAATTTTGTGTATCCATGACAATTGCCTAAAGCAGTTTACTTCTTCAAGTAGAACTTTTTTTGTGCTTATTGAGAATAAATGATTGGAAGGTATCAGGGTAATAAACAGATCATGTAGTGGAAAGAGGGGCACAGACCCCATCAAAGCTGTTAGTTTGCTCAAAGGGGATGTTAACAACCTTTTTTCAGTGTGTGGGGATGTACTTAGTTAGTAAAGCTTTTGGAAAAATATCTCCAATGTGAGAAATAGCCTCTTAATGCAACAAAGTCGAATTGTACTCATGAAATATGTTTGTGTAGGAGTTCAAAACCTTTTAAAAAATTGTGCCATTAAGTGGTTTTAAGATACATTTTCCTGCTTAACGTAGCCAGGACATCTGCTAATGCTAAATTCCTAGATTATAGAAACCAGCAGAGTTCTTCAGCCAGCCCTCCTTCCGCACTTCTCTTGCAGGATTTGGGTCAACCTCAAATGGAGGTGTAATGTAGTTGAATGCTGTGTATGTGTGCATAAAGATTTACTGACATGCAGTAAAAATAAAGTAGGAAATGCGACGTCTTTGTTGATAACAATACTTCTAAATGAATTTAGTTCTGAACTTAGAGAAAATCTGTTGATCTCAGTGTTTAGTACAGAGGGAAGGTGGATCTGTGTTAGTTTTCCTAAGCAACCATAAGTAAGAATATTTCTGTCTGAGTGACTGTAATAGTAACTTCAAGGGGATTAGAGCAGCTGTGTTCGGGAGTTTCAGAACAGCCGTGAGCTTTCAGCAAAGGAGTTTAATTTGTCACTATGTCAGAAATATATAAACAAAATCTCTGAACCCCGGATATGTTACTTATTCACCAGAAACATCCTCTTTGAGATGATGCCAAGGGGGAGCAGATGGAGCAGAGCAGCAAACAGGCAGTGATTGAGTCCATGTTGTTACAGTTGCCTGGGAACCATTTGAAACTTGACAGAGAGCTTAAAGGACTTAGAGGGATGCACAGCAATATCAACTTGGTTCTGTATGTGGAGTAGGTAATCTGGTGTCACAACTTTCAGGCAGGCTCTGTTTCTTTCTGAACTTGACTTACCAGGGAAGTCTTGTGAGATGGGTGTCTGTGAGGGCTTTTAGGTAAGATGCCGTGAGAGGATAGAATTCAGTGTCCTTTTCTGTGTGCTATGCTCCTCAGCTCCTCAGAGGTAACCTGTTATTGATTTTTTTTTTATTATTATTATTTTCAGGCAAGTAAAAAATTTACCCCAAGTGAGATTGTCAATAATTTAACAGTAATCATCAGAAAAATACTCAAGTATATTGGATCAGACCTTGGGGATTTGACTGTGGAGTAGAAGCAGCTTTTCTGAGGGGACTTGAAGTCTTCTTCAATTTTGATATCACTTTTGGGCAGTCTTCAGCATTTTGTGTAGGAGACAGATAAAAACATCCTCATGACTGTGGAATTCTGGTCCTGATGAGACGCACTCTGGCTCACATTGCAGCAAGCATTAACAGGACTTGAGCAAGCATTTCAAGCTAAGTCTGTGCTTGAGATTTCAGCTCAGAGAGGTGGCTGAATATCTTCTAAAATTTGAACTAAGTTTAGCCCTATCCAGAAGAGTAGCTAGGTCCACAGGAATTAAATGCATGCTTGCAAGGTATGTGTCTGGATTGTGGGTTTAAATGGATATGGACCTGGGTTCTGCCTTTCATGTTCTTGAGTGCACGCAGTTGTTTTCAAGATCACAGCCTTATATTTTAGATCTGTGATTGCTTTAAAGTAGCTTTTGTAAGCTGAAATTCTGGGAAAGTTTTCTCAGTAGTAAACAAAGTAATGTGCTTTCCTGTTAGGCTACAGAAGGGAAAACCCAGGAATTTAACTATTGTCAGTGACATATTCTCAACTAATGGTGACATTAACAGCATTAATTATTTGTGGTTCTGAAGGTATGTTACTGAATTCTCTTAATGTCCCGGAATGCTATCTAGCATCCAGATGATGACAGAAGTTCACTGGGAATATACACTGGATAAAACCAGGATGATTCACAAAGTCATTAAAATAGTTGACTTCCCTGTAGTCTGTCTGATCATGCTGTTTCTCCTATGATCAGGTTTCAGAAAGTAGGAGAAAACTGTTTTCTCCCACATAAACAAAAATAAATCCAATAGGCTGCTGTGAGTTTTGTTCTTGCAGACTGTTTGTTGTTAATGCAGTACCATTGCATAGTAAGAGGTTTTTTGGCTCTTGTAATTTCTTTCATCCTTTAGGATGCTAAATATTTTTAAAAGGAGTTTGTTGATGGGAAGTCACACATTATCAGCTTATTCTAGTTCCATAATCTCTTGCTTACATCTTGAGAAGATGGATGTTTTGAGGACTGTAACTTTAGAGACATAAAGTTAGGAGTTATCTCCTGCCCTGGAATCATCCTTCCACACCTGTAATAAAAATGAGCTCTGTGTAGTTTTCTGGATTGGGAATTGGTTGACTTCTCTCAGCTGGAGGCTTGTAAGTTGGTGAGGTGTTTAGCTGTGCTAGCAAAAGGGCTGGTTTATCACCTGAACTAGCAGGTGAAACAGAGAGGAGCCAGCATACCTGGGCTGCCTAGATCCAGCTCACGTTCAGCCCTTTAACGTAAGTCCACCTTGTCATCTTGTATCTATCAAGCATTCCTGGAGCTTTGATATGCCTCCCTTCATCACAATCTGTGGTATGTCTCTTATGACCTACAGCATTTGTGCTTGACATATGCTGTCAGGAAGGTTTCCTACCATTCCCTTTGGCTTTTTCTTTTGTATTTTTATGTCCAGAAATATATGGGACATGTTTTGTGTGGGGACAGAGCTGAGTTTCAGACATAGAAATCTACACATGTATTTGAAATCAAGGTAAAAGGACTAAGAGTTGGAATATTGGTGGCCTTAACATTGGCATTTCTAGGCTAAGGCTGTCATATGGCCTAGTTTCCCTCGACATGCCTTGTCCTCCTTCCAGATACACTGTCAGGTCACAATTTGAGACTTGTAGCTGTATGTCTGGAGGTCCAGAATTTACCGGCTTTTTCATTGCCTGTGTGCAACAGTTCCAGTGTATTCTGGATTAAAACATCAGTCAAACAGTGCATATGTTCTAGACCTGATGTCTGGCACACAGATCTTTGTCTTTGAAATTCCAGGAAAAGTATGGTAACAATATACCATCTTGTTCCTAAGAATTTACAAGACAAAATACTTTGTTTCAGAACAAAACCTTTTGGGATTTATGCTCTGTTGGAATTCTGGGTTTATATCAGCTTTTGTTGTTTCTAAACTTATATATATATATATATATATATACACACATATATATTTATTTTTTTTCCCCCTTAATATTGACGTATCCTACTGATTGTTGCATATTTTAATTTTCATCTGTCTTACCCACATAAGTCACTGCACAAATTTGGAAAGGAGAAACACTAACAGCTTGTAAGTATCCTGGGTATCATAGCATACATACAGGAGGGGAGCAAATTAAAAAAGTGTAAGCAACTCCTGATTTGGAATTTCCTAGGTCCTGGATGCTTTCCTGCAATCTGATGTTCTTTTCCTGAGGAATTTTTTCAGGAAGTGTCTCAAATTCTTTTATATTTTAAGTAGAAAGATAAACAAATGTTTATTTCGTACAACCGTCAACAAAGAATATTGTTAGGTGTCAGCAGTAGAACTGTTGAGCTCTGCAGTGCATTGATATTCCCTAAATCAAATTTTTTTATAGTCCAGCTAAAACAGGACTGTGTCCACGGTGTTGGTCATGTACCTAATTTCTTTTCTGTGTACTGGTGAGTATTCTTCCTAAGATCATCATTTTGCTTTTTTTGGGTTATCTCCATAACTAGAATGTTTCCATAACCTTTTTGTATTTGATTATAGTACTAGTTGGATGAAGCACAGATTAGCTTTTAAGTCTGATTTTCCTATTAATGAAAAAATTTTAACAAAGACCACACAGTGCAAACAGAAAGTCTTCAGTAGTAGATTCTGTAGTGTAAAACATAGTCTGCCTGGTTGAGTTCGTGTGTGTCAGTGTTCTCCACCCCACAGATGTTCTTCTTAATGTCTTTGAGAAGTTTCCAAACTGCACTGTGTGGCGAGTTGCCTGATCCATCCTGTGGTCTTAGCCTCTCTTGGTTGTTTCCAGATGCTTCTGAGGCTTCCAGACCTTTCATAGCAAAGAAGGACCTAGAAGCCATATGAAATCCCCATGCTTTTATTTAAAGTTGGTTAGAATACACTAGATATTTCCTTTTACTGTTTTTCCTGTAAGCAGTTACCACAAGAAGATTATGCAATTTTGAGTAGGCAGCGAGATGATCCACATGATTGTGAAAGAAGAGGGGAGTTTTTTGTGAGAATATGAAGATATAGTCCACATGGTGAAAAAGTTTGGGAGGTACCAGCTTGAACTTAAAATGGACTGCAGCTTGTGGCCTGTTCTACCCGGGTGTCTTTGCCAACTTCTATTATTATGAAGCCAACTCAGTTCATCCTTGTTGCAGCTTTATCAGTAAATAGCGTGCCTGTACCCACAATCACTAGGTTAATTAACTCCTTTTTCCAGGGCTTTCTCTGCACATCCTATTGATTTGGGTTAGTTTTCACTTGGATGCCTGCAGTACGTAGCAGAAAGCTATACTCACTACTTCCCTCCCCATGCATACACATCGGCTGAAGAGAGAAACTTGAGCAGACAGAGGATTTTCTCTACAGTTTCTGGCAACGACAGTCTCCGCTTCAAGCAGTCCACTTGACAGCCTCGTCTGTCTGAACTTCAACATACTCAGCCTGTGTTGAGTAGATATTCCAAAGCAACCAGCTGTTGTCTGGGGACCTGGCTGCTGGGCAAGCCTTGCTTGGCTGTAGGGTGGCAACATTAAACAGATAGGCCTTTGGAAAGTGTCCTTGCGAAGTAGGCAAGTGCTTTAACTCCACTGCCCTCTAAATTATGTGTTTGACCTGGGCTGTCCAAGGCTGAACTTGCTACTTGAAATGTGTTATGGGCAAATGTGAAGCTGCAGAGAGAGGTGTGACAGGATGATGGACAGGAGTAGAGTAAATCATCTTAAGTAGATGTACTAAAGTTGTGTGCTGAGTATCAACCTTTTGTAGTGCTGAAGTCCAGCACGTATCACAAATCTGAGCCCTCAGTCGCTGTGCATTAACAGAACCTGAAATGATTCATGGTTTGTATTAGAATACAGGACAGAAATACAGCAGTTGAGGAGTGGGGTGAACATACTACAGCAAAATAAGATTTTTTGGTCATAAATCTGAGCACTTAAGTGTTCTTGATCACCTTCTGATATCTCTGTTGATGGAGACTCCATACAGATTGTCCTTCAGCATCTAACCAGGCAGCTAAGGCAAGGAAGTGTGAATGCTCTTGCCATGTAAGCCTGCCTAGTTCCCTTAAACAGCTCTAGCTTAATGTATTATTTTTTCACAATTATTTTTCACAGTACAATAAAAGACCACCACTGCTTCACAATTAGCATAATGGCATTGTGATGCAGTAAATAAAGTACACTTAAATCAAGAATGTATTCCCGCAGAAAGATGACAAAGAAGGGTGTCAGATAAACATTTGCAGGGCAATAACAAGTTTCTGATTGTAAATACGTGCTGGACATCTTGATACAGAAGCTCAAAAACCTAATTTCAAACTACTAGACTGGTTTTGGCAGTGGTTATCTTTTTTTTTCAGAGTACTATCATAGGTTTTTGTTTTGCTAATTATGTTTAAGTATTTTTATTTTAATCTGACCTCATAAAGCTTGTATAGCATTAAAATAATATAGCAATTAATTTTTATATAACTATTTACTTTCAGCTCTATTACTCAGGGATGAGAAAATAAATTATCAGTGTGACTCCACAAGGAATATTTTATTTAAAACATCGTGAGTTCAATTTCATCTGGTATCAATGGATACTGACAGTACAGCAATAACAAATGCTGGGAAATTTAAGCACGGTGTGCCAGAGTCACTTGTGGGTGTAACACCTCATCCATCAGCAGAGTTTCCTGAAGGAAGCATTTGGCTTCCTATGTCCTTTGTTCAGGATTTTGTTACATAAGCTTCCCGGTCACTTGTATATGGAACAGCAAATTGAGCAGTCACTAGAGCTTTTGAAAATGATGCTGTTTTAACCTGTGACTGTTTTCATGCATATGGCTGTTTTTCAGATATCAAAAAAACACCAATCATAACTTTGATGTAGCAAGGTCGTGCAATAGCCTTGTTGTAGTAATTGTGTACTCACTAAGTTTGTGTAGGTGATGTATCAAGATCCGTGGCAGCAAATAGAACATTTAGGAAAGAAGCATAAAGCCAAATTCTGTCAGCTTAATTAAGCTAGTTCTCCCACTGTTGCTGAGGGTAGGATTTGTTTCCAGGATTACTAGCTACCAGTTCTATGATTTGGTGTCTTTAAGAACTTGCTTCATTATTTGCAGGTGCCAGATAAGGAGAGGATGGGTATTGCTTTGTACAGACACATTGCTGTGTGCTCCTGAGCATGTCACATGTAACAGGCATTTATATGGATGTGCACTGGCGCAGAGGTACCTTGTTGTTTAAAGGAGTATGATAAACCCATATGCTATTGTCTTCTTTCTTTTCCTTCCAGATCAATGCAATCCGATCAATTGTTCCGAACAAAAGCAATAATGAGATAGTCCTGGTGTTGCAGCAGTTTGATAACAATGTAGACAAGGCTGTTCAAGCTTTCATGGATGGTGAGTATAGTGCATTTTTTCACTAAAGCATGAGGGATTCAATTGCATGCTAAAAGTGTTTGTTGTCTCTAGTGTCTCAAAATAGTGGGCAATCACCAACCATCGGAAGTTCAGCAAGGGAAAGTGCCCGATTCTGCACTGGGATGGGGCAACCCTGGATGTGTGTGCAGACTGGGGAATGAGAGGCTGGAAAGCAGTGCTGTGGAAAGGGACCTGGTGGTCCTGGTCAATGACAAGCTGAACATGAATCAGCAGTGCCCTGGCAGCCAGGAGGGCCAACTGTGTCCTGGGGGGCATCAGGAACAGCATCACCAGTCAGTCAAGGGAGGGGATTGTCCTGCTCTGCTCTGCACTGGTGCAGCCTCACCTTGAATATTGTGGCAGTTTTGGTTAGAGAGTGTCCAAAGGCAGGTAACAAAGATGGGGAAGGAGCTTGAGGGGAAGCATTGTGAGGAGCAGCTGAGGGCATTTGGTCTGTTCAACCTGGAGAAGAGGAGACTGTGGGGAGACCTCACTGCAGTTACAACTTCCTTGTGAGGGGAAGAGGAGGGGCAGGCACTGATCTCTTCTTTGTGGTGACCAGTGACAGGACCCCAAAGAATGGTCTGAAGTTGTGTCAGAGGAGGTTTAGGTTGGATATTAGGAAAAGGTTCTTCCCCCAGAGCACAGTTGGACACTGGAACAGGCTCCCCAGGGCAGTGGTGAAAGCACCAAGCCTGACAGAGTTCAAGGAGCATTTGGATGATATTTTCAGGTCCATGGTGGGATTGTTGGGGATGGTCCTGTGCAGAGCTAAGGGTTGGACTCAATGATCCTTGGGGGTCCCTTGCAACTCAGCATATTCTGTGAAAATATATTATGTATTTTTTCTGAAATCTGATGAGTGTGGCACTTGGTTAATTTTTTTTTTTTTATAATTGATCCTCCTGTCTGCATCTTTGCTTCTTTATGCTATGAGTTTGACATGGCTATTTATCTCTTCCACCTGACTTTGCCATTTTTTATATCATTCTTGTTGCAGACCACCTCCTTTATTCTGCATGAAAGTCAATGCTTTTTAAAGTAAATATGTCAGGAAATGATTCACTCTTGAAGATACAGTAACTAATAAGAATTTGGGATAGTTCTGAAGCAGATAGCCAGGCCCCTAAACCCCTGAACTTGATGCATACATTGAATTGACATTCAAACCTCAATCTGAATTTTGCAAATAGCCTTGACATTTATAATGGCTGAGCCAAGACTCCATCGGAAGTTTGAGCCATTCTAAATCTGGATCATCTCTAATGAAAGGTCACTTGTATTTAAATAACACTTTTCTGATAAATATATAATGTCAAGTATTTTGAACTTTCACCAAAGTCTGTGAGAAACCCTTTGCGGAAATAATGGCATACCATGAGCAAATCCTCTCAAAATCTTTGTAGCTGGGGGCTGCATAAACGCTACTAGAAGTTCAGTGGTCTCAAAGGCTCTGTATTTCTTAAAAATTCTGCATTTTGCTGTCTCAGCAAGTTGCTTATTTCATATGTATTTTACTTAAGAATAGTTTGGGGTTTGGTTTGGATTAACTTACTAAAATGTATCATCCAAAAAGCATCATGATACACTGGGACTTAACAGTATGCAAAAAGCAGGTGCAAGCAAACTGGACTATTTATAAATGCATCATAACTCTTCTATCAGATCTATGTGGTTCTTTTTGATTCAGGCAACTGCATAGACATTCTAATAGATCTATGGAATTGAGTTTGTCTGTGCACACACACAGGAAAAGGAAAGTGTGAGGCATCTAACAGTAATTTTGTTTTCCTGTAATGTATGTCCTGGGGAAATAAGTGGAGGATTGTTCCATGACTATTCAGTAAGTTACTTTCAATTTACTTTGTCTTAAGTTGCCGTTGCTTGCTTGTGGCCTATGAATTGTTTCCAATGAGCACTCAAAAGGGGAAGTGTTTTCATAGCCATGTGTTGTCATCTGCTGTATGGAAGAAACAGGGCAAATGCAAGCCTTGCAAGAGTGCAACAAAGTCATGAAGAAAAGCAAGCTGTTGTACCTGAGTTCAGATGTTCTTTGTTTGAGCTTCACCAGTTCATGATTACTGTGCCTTGCCTTCGGAAGTCTGTGAGCTTGTTACTGTCTGGAAACAATAGCAAACCTGAGAAAAGATATGTATCCATGTAGCTGCTGCTGTGGATAGAATGAATCTAGCACTTGGAGTATTTATTCACGTGAATGACAAAAACTGCTAAGATTGAAATAACGCTTGCAGAGAAATCATTGCCAGAGGCAAAGAAAACATGGGAGTGGCTGTGCTGAATGAAAAGGCTCAGCACCTCCATTCAGTTCTTCTCTCTGAGGTGCTGCATGCTGAATCAAAAAACATTCAAATTTCATTTCCTGAGATTATTTTCCATCTTGCTTTGTATCTGGAGTAGCATTTAGGTGATGTCTCTATTATGAATTTACTTCTATATGTGAAATTTGATTTAAATGAAAGAGGGTTCGAATGTTTTATTTGCTATGCTAGTGTTTACCTAATTAAGCATAATCAGAAGGTCTGATCAGCTGCTTTGTAGATGTGTTCAGCAAATTACAGTGATGAGTTCAAATGAGGGCTTTGGGACTTGGACAGTTAGTGCGTTTCCTGACAGGAAGAAATGGAGGTTAGTTGGGAGAATCCTTAAAATAACCCTCACCTTTAGGAGAGGGGATTGTACTTACATGTACATAAGTATGTATGTGTGTCACTAAATATAGGTATGTGTATAGTTATACACAAAATAGAAGTTTTCTTAGCCTTGTATCTGCATTGCTATGCCATCTAGGAAACAAAACATGGCTTTGATGGATTCCATACCCATTTTTTAACAAATTAGGCTTAGCACTGCTAGCAATATACATAATCTTTCCTAATGTGTGTGATAGTCTTACCAGATAATCTTGGACCTGGTTTATTGTGATAGAAAAATAATTTTGGTACATCTGAAAACCTCACACAAACCTCATACAAACTGATGACTCATGGTAGTCTGAAAACAGCAATTCTTCTTAATACTAATATCAAGAGTTCACTGAAAGGAGTGAGAAGAATGTCTGGGTATGAAATCCATATGAAAAGGATAATAAATTAATATTTACTAGATTTGTACAGTGCTTAAAATTCAAGCAGAAGCCCTTTGATCTGATTGTGATTAAAAAGAT
Source organism: Corapipo altera (assembly GCF_003945725.1). Classification (NCBI taxonomy): domain Eukaryota; kingdom Metazoa; phylum Chordata; class Aves; order Passeriformes; family Pipridae; genus Corapipo; species Corapipo altera. The sequence continues at coordinate 6,833,840 of NW_020884877.1, forward strand.
AGTGCCTTAGTAATTTGGATGACGATTCAGACTGCATGCTTACCATGAGCATCTATTTTCAGCATTATGGTCCAGGAGAAAAAAAATAATGATGTTAACCAGAAGGAGAACGCTTTTCTTCTAACATGGCAGTTGGTACTGGTCTAACCAAGGCTCTGCTTGCTCTGTTCCATAAATTTATCTGATCAACTCATTATGGCTGACAGACAGAATTTCAAGTATACGAAATTGTAAATATTTTTCAACATAAATTTTGAATTTTTTTTTTTCTACTAAACCTAAGTTTACTGCATTTGTGCAATGCAGAATTTATGCAGGAGTCCACAAAATTACTCTTTTGGATGCTAATTAAGTCTTTATTTTTTATGTTCTTATGTCTTCTGAATGCCACAGGTAACACATAGAAAATATATGATAAAAATGCCAAGAGTTTTTTAAAGTTTTAAATGCTCTAGAATCAGGATGGACTATCTGATTTGTACTCAGTGTTTACACTAGGGTGCTGAGATACTTCCCTTTTCAGGCAAGAGATTTGAGTGTTGATTTTTCTGAGGCTTATGCTAATGCTTTAAGGTACGCCCACACTTAATCATTTGTGAAATGAAGTCCATAAAAACCAGTAGTGCCAAGTGGACCATCCACTGTATGTAGTGTAATCAAAACAGGTAACTAGGGAGGGGAAAGGCATCAGTACCTATTTTGTTCTCCCCATAAAATAGAATTCACAACAAATGGAAATGCTACTCAGCTAGGAGACTAGAAACTGTTCCTGAACACGCTTCTTTTTCATAGCTGAACTTTTATTCAAATGTTTTATCTTTCCTTTCTCTAGGCAGTGCAACTCAGGTTCTAAAGGAATGGAATATGACAGGGAAAAAGAAGGTAAGAACTTGCTCTTGAGCATCAAGGCATTTAGATCTGTTTGTACCTGAATGTAGTGCTTTTATTTTGGCCAGTATTTTGCCTTTTCTGGCATAGGTGACTTCATTCACATGTGTAAACAGAGTACATGAAAGCAAATGTGTGTACTATTTTTAATCCTATTCATCTGTCACTGTCTTGCTAAGCCCAAGTGTTCTGAGAGGGTTTCTGGGACAGCCCATGTGTGTACATGTGTGTGGGAGCCAGACCCTGGACAAGTACAGAACAAATCCCAAAACAGCCCATGTGCAAAAACACTTCAAATAAGCAACTGTATCCTGGATAGTCACAGCCACTTATGTTGCTTGAGTTTTTGCTGCCAGGTGTAAAAATAACTTGTGCATAGAAGTCTTCTGTTAGGAGTCATTCATTAGGAACATTATCAAGTCAGGTACAGAAGCATGAAGATCATATCCCAGATATGACACTTGAAGTATCTCCAAGCTGTAACTGTAGCAGGAGGCTGCCCTGTGAGTCACTGTCCTGGAGGCTTCTCTTTATGGTTGGAACAGCTACAGTAGCAGTGACCAACCTATGTCCATGACCATTGTCTGCCTGATCAAAGCGATGCTTTAAGGGTTTGTTTGTATTACTGTGTGGATGTTCCCTGAATGGTTAGGAACTGCTTGTTCTAAGTGCACAACATTTTGAGCAGCATCTTAACAGAGGCTCTGTTACCGTTTTACAATGCAAGTATTTTTGGTGGAAGGGCAGGGAAAATTAAGTTGGGGGCTTCAGGTTTTATTTGAAACAGTTTATATATTCAGATGAACCAGTACAATGTGTTGTATGGCAATGTGTTGATGTATTTACATCATGGCCTGTAAATTGCATTACACCAATGTCACTTTTATGGCATTTTAGGATTGTGGACAATTTACTGATTGTATTTTGAATTTGTATGATTTGCATTGAATGATGTCTCTGTTGCCATATTTCTCCATTTAGAACAATAGGAGAAAAAGAAGCAAATCTAAACAGCATCAAGGCAATAAAGATCCTAAAAACAAGAATGGACCTGAGAAGGCATCTCAAGAGCCCCAGGGAATACATGACTGTCATATGAACGGATGCTCTAAGGACAACTCTTGCCGTGGTTCTGCCAATCAGAAACTGGAAACCACTTCTCTGGAGAACAAAGGCTCAGGATTTGTAGGATCGGCACAGGACTGTCCAGAAATCAGAGGTCAGCTCATCTGACAGAGGGCACGTTTTTAACTGGCAATAGCCAAGCCTCCATTTACATAAAGATCATGGTATTTTTATTGCCTTGAAGTAGAATAATATGTTGGAGAGATGTGTTTGTGCAAAATAATGCTCATAGCTATTAAAGTCATGCAAATAGATCTATATCTGGGCACTATTCACCTTGCAAAATGTGTTGTTTTACTTAGAGACAAAAGAATCAAAGTGTAATTAGGGCCCCAGCTGATACAGAGTATTACAGGTAGAAATACATAAGAATGCAGGGTTAGAAAATGGCTTGAGTGTCAAATGGTTAACAGAAGGATTAAGTCCCTCATAGGAAGCAAAGATACCTGAGCATTATGAGCTCATGGCGTATTACTGGATTTCTTTATTGCTCAGTCCAAACTACTCCATTTTTCTTTTCCTCATCTTCCCTGAATAGGCTAGTCACAGTAGATCTCCACTGGCTTTCCCTAACAGGAGAGGGAGGGCCTCTTAGTACGTGCATGTTTCTGCTGGGATCTAGGAACCACTTCTGAAACGGGGGGGAACAGTAACACAGTTCTTCTCCCCTGGGTCACAGTAGATGCAGACTTATGATTATAGCAACATCAGTGGGAAAAAACCTCACTTCTCTGGGGGAGAAGCTCTGTGAAAGCTTTTACCTACGAGTTCATAAAGCTCATATTTAATTGCTGTCAGTATTGGTAGTGGTTTTTCAGCTCTTTACATTTCGGACATCTGACAGCCCTGGATTATTGCTGCTGTTAGTATTTTCTTCCTGTGTCTTAAGCAGTATTTGAGACTATTAAAAGAACTTTCCTTGGAATCACTTTTTCCATGGTTGCAAATACAGCTCTTGAATCTCATTTTAAAGGAATGTGCCAAATGTATAATTGTCCTGACATGAATTCTTGGCTGCTTTGGTGGTCCCAACTTCTGGTCAATTAAGTGAAAACTCTGCAACCTATAGCAAGCAAACAAAACTACTTACCAAGAAATTTTGTCCTAAACATTTGATGTCTCACTTTAAAGGATCAGGGATACGCTTCTTGCCTTTGCTAAAGACTCCCACTTACTTCAGATAAAATATTTCATAAGCCAGAAGACTCTGCATTTCCATAATACTAAAATCATTCTTACCACTTATTCTGCAAGAAGGAAACTTCTTAGAGTGGCATTTTTTGAAATGATACATGCATGAATAAAGTACATAAACTGAATTGTCTATGCATGGGGAGCATTTTCTAGGAGGTAAAAGACCTGAATGCAAGAAGAGTACCCATACTGTTAGTGATCTTTTTCTGTCACTGGGATTGAGTCCTGGGTTTTTTTCTCTTTGACATGATACAGTGAAGAGTTAGTTGTACATATAAGGGGCAAAAGGTGTCTTGAAATTTTTCTTTGCTTTTACAAGTGACAAATGAGATATGACCATAGCTTTATGATTTTTTCAACTTTTATATATATCCTCTGCTTCAAAAACAAGAGGGAGAGAGGGATTTCAAAAAAAAAAATGGCACAAAAGAAAGGAAATAGAGAGAAAGGAAAACCTGAAACTTTAATATTCAGGTTTTTCTTGCACAGTAAAATAAGTTGTTTAATAGAGAGAAGGAAAGAATTTCTTCTTTACTTTCAATTGCAGTAGCATTCTTTTCTTCACAGCCAGTATAATAGCTACTTCCTTGAGGTCAAAAGCCACCTATGTACATATTGTTACATTTGTGCTGAAATACGTGGAACTAAATAGAGTAGAAAGGTGATCAGGATCCTTCAGGGGCCAGCATCTGTGCCCTTATGGTTTCTGAGCAAGTTGTACAGACTCTTCTAAAGCAGTTTGAAATGCTGAAGTGAGTCCAAAGTGCACCAGTTTCATATTGCTCCCTCTTGTGTTGAAATCTCCTTTGTATTGTCCTTGTCTGGCTTGTTTGTTTTGATTCCTTTTGTGTCAAATTAATGTTACTGTAATCATTTCAGCGTCACCTTCAGACAGTTCACAGATTGGAAGGATCACAGTCAGGTGTCTGTTGACAGTCCCTTAATACCTTCCTCCCCATGAGGAACATGAGGTTGAAGCTTTGCCTGTACCAACTCTCAGTTTGTAAGATCAGGTCTTTCAGAGCCATAAAATTGTGGCTGCTTGGAAGGAACTTCAGGAACCAGAAGGGAGGATGCAGTGTAGTGAGTGTGTCTCCATAATGTGTCCCATGCTAGAAAATGATAGAGGAGACCATGTGGCTATTGCCTTTAGTTCAGGTCTGCTTGTTTCTTGCCATTATTCCATCTTTCTTAGAAGTATTTTGTTGTTGTTACCCTTTCTGTACATTCCCTTGTAAAGAAGGTGTGTTGAATGCACTGGAAGGATATTTAATGCTGCCTTGCCATGCTGTTGCTTGTCAGCACCTGGGTAAAACCAGATACAGATCAGATACTGATCTCTTTCCTACTTTTTGAAATTATTTTTTCACGTGGGAAGATTTTGAGTGAATCTTTCTAACTTCCTGTTTATATCCCAGGAGGTGTGGTGTTTTTTTTCTTCTTTCAGCCAAACAGTCTATGAGGTTCACTTGATTTAAAAGGTATTGAACTGCAAGCTATTAGAAAAAGATAAACCACTCATTTTGAAGATGGCAGCTCAGCAGATTTCAAAGCAAGTTTATTTGGGCTGCTGCCATTACTGGCAGGTGTGGTAATACTTGAGTGTTAATACAGTGGATGTCACACATTAGACTAGTGCTGAAGTTCCAAACCTCCGTGTACTGAACCGTGCAGCAGTTGACTTGTAGCTACTATTGGCCAAACCTTTGACTTCTCTTTCAAGTATTTGAAAGAGACTTTGTCCCTAGATTTCGTTACACGTGTTTCTTAGCTGGCCCAAGTCTTCAGAGATTTGATGCAGACTTTCTTAAGGTATTTTTCATTCTGTTGATTGTCTTCAGTCAAATTTGGAAGTCTAGTTGCAGCATACCAAATCATTGCTTGCTAGTCTATGTTGGTCATCTGGCTGATGGGTTTTAAAGTTGCTCATGTGTCATTTTGCAAGAAACAGTGTCAAAGTATATTGGAGACAAAAGATGATTGAAAAGTTTTTAGAGTATCATTGTTGTAGATGAGTTTCTTTAGGCAAAAAGCTGTCAGATTTGTTGTTTGTCTTGACAAGTGTACCGAAGCTGCTAATTAAATACAGTAAAAACAATTTTGCACTTAAACAACAAATTCCAGAAGATCTAATCTTCGGGACAGAACCCAAAAGCCCTGGCCTTTCTCTGTAGGTTAGCTGGTAGTCTGCTTCTTTCTAACTATCTGTTAGAGCTATTTAGCAAGGCCAGTCTTAACTGACAGTAGAAAGAACATTCTTTATAGATCATAGCTGTCTGCATTGGTGTGAGATGCAGGGCTAATGGCAGTTATCTCAGAAGAGAGTTCCTCACTATGTGTGAGACTGGTACCTGCCTCGAACCTTTGGCATGCTCAGAGTGCTGCATTACTGATGTTTCTTGCTTGCACAGATTCACAGGTTTCTTTAACTTCTTTCACTGTTTTCTTACTGTTTTATGTAAGATACCTTTTCTGTTTTCAGACTCATCTTTTAAAGCCCTTAAACAAAAGCTGGTTTAAAATCTGAGCGCTGATGTTCCTCCTTGTTCCTCTGGTGTTATGTGATTGCCATGAAAACTAAGATATACTTTACACCTGTCCTAATGCCCAGCCAGGACAAAGAAGTCACTAGTTGATAGGCTGCAGCTATCCATGTGGTAACCCTCAGTGTAAATCTCCCTCCATGGGCTGTAATCCAGCTGTTAATCTGACAAACCCCTTTTCTCCAGACACCACACACCATCAGCTGAGTAAAGTGATGCATAAAGAGCAACTTCAGAACAAACTATCATTCATTCATCAAAGTGAATACAAAGATTAGAAAGAAGAGTTAACGCAACAAATAATTTTCTGTGCTTGTTTCCTTAAGTAAAATTCACAGTGGCAGTAATAGCTGGCCTCACCTTTCAGTTTTCATAGTCATTCTTGGGCTACTTGTCCCTCTATCATGATGCTGATATCTTGAATCCTTTTGGAGTCTTGGAAAGAGGAAACCAGGTCATCTTGTGGCAGCCAAACAGGCTCAGGCATTGTTATCATATCCCTCTGAAGCTGTTGAACCCAGGAACCTAATCTTTGACATAGTTTCATTTCCTGCTTAGTTCCTCTTAGCAGCTGCTTTTGATAGAAATCTTTAATCAGGCAAGGTAAGTATTTCAGGTAGGAATGTTTCATCAGTGCTTTTAAAATTCTGATAAAATGAGGAACATTTTTTGGTATGTGAGATATAGAGATATATAAATATATATATATATATATATATCAACATTAAAGTCTCCTGCTTTCCATAGCAGACTTCCTCTCTAGTTCTGTTCTCAAATATCCAGGCTAAAATTATAATTGATAATTTACTTTTTATGTTATGAGATATTTTTTGATATCATGAAAGAGTTGATTTTTTTAAATGAGTTTTTCTTTTTTAGACTTTTGAAACATAGAAGTGTTCCAATTAGTGTTTAATAACCAAAACAATTTCATTGTTGTGATGGCTGTCTGAGGTCCTGTAGAATGTGTGCCAGTGAAAACACCTTTGATTTTTCCAGTGTTTAGGCATAAAGTCATTCTGCCCTAACAATAAGGCTTCATATCTTTCCTAATCTTATAACTCCCTTTTTTCATCCTTAATGTTTTCTTGCAGACAGAGAACGAGAATGCCAGAGATTATCTGTGGAATTAAACCCAAAGAATATGAATGGAGTAGAACAGCATGAGCCTCTTCAGTCATCAGTTCAACTCCAGTGTAACCTAGGCAGGCCAAAGTCAAAATCTTCCTCAGTTAAATCATCCAATGCTACAACCCAACTTGAAACAAAGACAGATGATTCAGTTAAAAAAAGAGGTAAATTGAATCTCTGGTTGCTATGTTCTGACATGGTAAGAGAGCTGAGGCCTTTAGGCAAAAAAATGGGAATTCACGTATGTGAGGATGATGTGTTGGAAAGTGAGGGCAGAATCATGTTCAGCATAAGAAAAATGAGTAGAACAATTTATGGGCTATTTAACATTATATTAAATGAAATTTGAAATAAGTAATTCTAACTAAAAGTGCCTTTATAATATTTATTTGTTTGGGGTGATGAATTTGAGCAAGCATTTAGAAACTGAAGAGCACCAGGGAAGGACTATGGAATAGTTGGATTTATGGACTTCAGGAGGATAACCACTTCATCCTAATCTGGGCAAATAACACTTTGAACTATTCCTGCCCCCTCATTCAGAAAAGCCAAAGCCAGCTTTCTGACTTTTGTGCAATTTTGATTTTCTATTTTAGGGCCAAACATTGAAAAATCAGTAAAAGACTTGCAGCGTTGCACTGTTTCTCTAACCAGATACCGTGTGATGATCAAAGAGGAAGTGGATAATTCAGTGAAGAAGATCAAAGCTGCTTTTGCAGAATTGCACAGCTGGTAGGTAAATCAGCTTCAGAGATCCATCAGCACCACCCAAGAAAAGGGGCTAATTAGGGCACTGGCATTAGTGGGGAGGGGTCACTTACACCCTCTTTGCTTGCAGCATTTGATTGCAAAAAAAAAAAAATACATGGTGCCATTAAGTGACACTCCTCACCAACCAGGAAGTAATATATGCATAAGTGTGTGGTTGCTTGCATGCATAAAGTTCTTCAAAAAAAATCACTGGGTTTTTTTGCCCTAGATGATCCATCTTGACCTAATTCTTTTGTATCAAGTCCAGTGGCAGCATACCTGAGCAAATGAAAGCAGTTCTAAATATCCTGTCTGTAGGATTTTCTGAAGTCTCTTTTACCTTCTTTAAATCTCATCTTTCTATACTGTTTCTTTGATCTTATCTTCTTTGGCAGACAGTCCTTTACTGTCTCTTCACGTCCCATCATCTTTGGTTCTTATCCACCATTGTTTTTTTCTTTCCCACATAGTTTCTTCTAACTTTCCCATTCATCATTTCATTTCCAATTCTCATTTTTAGTTCATTCTTTTTCTTCACGCTTTTATGTCTTTAATCTATTTATTCCATTGTAATTTTGATTACTCATGACCTTCAATGTGTATATATCTATGCCTTTCGAAAATTTATAGCAGAAATAATTGCTGTAGTAGCAAGTTGCATATTTTGTATGTTCTTGTCATAGAAAAATATTTTCTGCTTTGAGTTTTACTTGACCTTGGTTAAGCATAGATGTCATATAAAACCTGTGTATTAGACAGTTGCAGTAAACAGAAGAAATCATGTTAAAATGTGCAATATTTGGTTACAAATCACAGAAGAATACAAAAACCTTTCCCTTTTAATTCATCCACAGTATTTGTCAGTTTTCGTATGAGCATATATCAAAGTGCTGTACTATTGGAAGAAGTTTAACTCTGGACTTTACTGGTGTATTCATTGTTTCCAGTGATGCATCAGAAGTGACTTCAGTGCCACTGGAGCTCCACTTCTGTATGGGCAGAAAATCCAAGTGCTACTGAGCTAATTTTGGGGAAAATTCTGTTTCACTGAGCTGACCATGTACTTATTGTATAGCAAGGAGAGCTTTGTTTCTGTCCCTGTACTCCAGCAAACACAAACTGTGATCACCAGTTGAACTAAACTGTGTAATGTTGTCAGGATTGCTCTGGACCCAGTATAGTGATGTTTGCTTGTGAACTTAAATGTAGTAATTAGATTGCTGCAATATAAAAGTTTAATTCATTAACCCCTTGCACCTTTTTTTGGTAGTTCTCAAAGGGGACCTTTTCTCTGAGTAAATTCATCGTTGGATCTCATTTGCTGTATAGTCCACACTCTTATTTATTTTTTTTTGGTAGCAGTATTAAAAATATATAGTGTCACATGTCTAACGTTGGTTGCAGGCAGTAACAGTTAATTCAGTCTTCAAGCAATTGTTCTGGTCATGGAACAGGCTTAGAACTCTGACTTGACCTAAAAATGCAAGGGGTAGTAAATTCAGAACTGAAATTCTTCATTATTCATGTTTTAGCTTGAAAAGCACTGAAGTATATTGCCTCATGCTAAAATGTTTTACTTAATAGAGGAAAAGACAAAGTTACCCCAAAAGAGTATGTAAATGCAAGTACTTAATGATGAAAATAGCCTGGAAAACTTTTGAATAGGCTTCATTTAATTTTGCCTCCTACCAGCTTTAGTGCCTAAATTATTGAAGCTAGAAGCTCTAGAATAGATCTGTAAGAGATCTGTGCTCTGAATATTTGTGCCTTGCAAAGCAATTTCACGCACGTAGCATAACATTGCAACAAGGACAGTATAATGTCAGCATATGTTTATGGAAATCTCAGTGCTGGCTATATTGCTTTTGGCAGCTCATAAACCTAATATTTAGGTTTTTCTTCAAATGAATGAAGGGGAATTTTGGTTTAAACAGTAAAATGCATGACTTTACACCTTCTTTGCTGAAGTTAAAAAGAGTTTTGTGATATTTCCTATGACCTTGTGGCCTAAATGCTGAGAAAGATGGGCATAGCTGTCTTCAGTGCCTTGTTTAGGAAAACTTGCTACCAACTGCTGTAGATTTACTGGATTTGTGTAGAAATCAGCAGAACCATTGATACATACAGCTTCAGACCTCATACAATGAACCCATCATATTCCTGGGCTGGATGGTTCAGTGTGTGTTATTTACATGGCAATTTCCTTGCTTCAGAGTTGAACAAAACATGACTAGTGGTAGCAGGAGGATAAAGTATTAAATGAGCACACAGCCTCTTGCATATTTATCACCCTTCTTGGGTGTAGGAATTCTCTGTGACACAGTCAACTTGCCTATCAAGGAAAATTAAGCAATTCAGCTAAACTGTTGCTCCCAGAGGACTGTGGAGTGACCAAAAGCAAGGGCGTGATATCACGTCTCCATTATGATAGTGATTCCAAAGCTTTTTCCAAGTTCTTCTCCAGTTGCTGCTGGAGTGCAGACTGGTTGAGATGTACAGCAGATAAACATAGAACAGCCACTAAATGCTGTCCATGTTCAGAACTGCCAGGAATATTTGAGTGGGCTCAATACCGTAACATAGATGGGAGCTTAACACTGCTGTCACCCCCTAAGGGGTTTTAATGAAGCTGAATGAAGTCAGAAGCTTTAATCTTGCATTGCAGCTGAATGCTGAAACACATACTACTTTGTTGTCTCTTTTGAGTTTATTTTTCTTCCTTTGGTAATACGATAAAAGACTGGTTTTGTGTCCTTTCTTGCATTTACAATCGAGGTCAGAATCAAAACTGAATTGCAAGAGTCAGTAATATTTTTAATTTTTTGATAGTCTGTTTTGGTTTTTTAAAATCTTTTCATGATTTTACTGATCACAGAAAGAATGAATTATGCAAAGACAGTATCACATATCTTCCTCCTACCTCCAGACAGTATGTGAAACCATTATTATGGAGATAAATGAATAGCATGTGTGTCCTGAAAGCTTCAGCAGAAAGACTCACAAAAACTTTACTTTTTTTGCAGCAGAAACTGTTGAGTGATAGTTGTCAGTGGAAATCCGTGTCCCTCTCTGGCTGAGTATTTCACAGCTTGACCTAACAAGTGAAGGGAAGTTACTCCTGAACACGTTCAATCACTACTGTGCTGCTATTTAAAAAGTCACCTCTCTGGCAAAACAGTGCAGCAGACCCTCCCACAATCTAAAAAAGCAGTGCTAGGGAGCAGATGTGCTGTGAACACCTGTAAAAGCTTGGGGAAAAAAATGCAATGCTTGCTTCCGTTTTAACTTTTTAACAAAATGGAGCAAATAACAGTCCCAGAAAGATGCTTATTTAAAAACACTGCAGTGAGATCACTTTTCTCTTTCTTAAAGAGCCTCCCAGAAGTTCCTACCAACTGGAGTAGTTCTCCATGTGCTCAGAATAAGTGATAACAACTTGGTTTTGTACAGTGCTTTTCACGCCAGAAGGCACCAGAGCATTTTACAGTCCATGGGCTGGTTCAGGCAGGGCACTTTGCCTCACAAGAAGTCTTTCACAGTGTCATGTGGATTGTGCTTCTGCTGTGATCTGGCACTGTCGTCACCCCTTCTTGCTGGACTTTCTATGACAAGGTTATGAGAGCACTGAGCAAAGCAAACTGAAGGGCAGTGTGTCTAAAGCCCACATGTGCCTGAAAGTTATGAGTAAGATTGTCCTGACAGTACTCCTTGAACCAGCATTTCTCCTCGTTGCATTCAGCTTTACTGTATGATTTTCAGGAATACCTTTGTGTGAGTGAGAACATAAGCTGCTCCTCTTAATATTGAATGTAAAATATGTCAGAGCATAGTCGTGTCTCACAATAGTGTAGAGCACAGAAAAGAAGATTACCAAATAGTTCTTAAGTTGCAGGGGTAGGTCAGAAAAGCTAATTGAACTCCCCTCTCACTAGAGTGCACTTGAGACATTTGTTGCCAAGCTTAAAACCTGCATGCTATAATTGTGTTCTCACTTTTCCACCAAGAGACTGAATAACCATCCTGAGGATAAAAGGAGAGCCCCAGGAAATCTGAGTGAAATGTGTAGAGCACAAAAGGAGCCAGAGTTCCCCGTAAGACCCCTTGCCAGAAAATAATTTTCACATATTGGGCATTCACACAGTCATATGGAAAACTAAAAGGAAACATCTGCTACTTGCCCACATGGTCTGCCATGAACAGAAAATAGTCTGTAGAAATAGTAGGAACCAGGTTTCATTACACTGAATGCAGAACTGAACCACGTAAATTCAAGTTTCTCTACTCTTTGCATCTCAAACACATTGTTATGTCCAATACTTTTTAAAGAGCATGAAAACCAACACAGTTGATTTTTTGGAGTGAAGAAAAGCACTTGAATGCTCCACCATAGGCTGGATAAAAAATTCATTCTGACATAGTGCTGGGAAGATGGAGTTCGGCAGTACCAACAATTTAAAAATATATTAAAATAGATTCAGGGAACAACTAAAAAGCATGTGCTGCATGTTCGGGTAAAATTAAGCAGTTTTAGTATTATTTTCTAAGTCAAAGCAGAGAAGTGGTTGAATAGGGGAAGAAGTAATTTAAAAGAAAATAACTGTGTCTGTACTAACTTGGTGCAGGGTGGTGAGCAGTGGTCACCATTGCAGAGCAGTGAGTGAACACAGTCACCCCTTTTCTGGGACCCCTACTTGACAAACTCTAAAGATTTGAGTTATGGGCAACTCTGTTGCCCATAGCCCTGACTGTTTGTGTTAGTGACGTGGTAGTTTGGAGCATGGGCAGATGCCTGGAAAGGCCAGGACTAGTATTGCTTTACAGTGAACAGACTTCCTGTGCTGTTTCTCTCTGCATTTTCAGAATCCTTCCTTATGAGCTTTCTGTCTGTGTGACTGCTGGCCTTTGGTAGTCCTTATGCTTCTAAAGTACAGATTTTCAAATCCTCTTGCAATTTGTTGTGATATTTGTTTGCCCGTCAGTCACACAATCTAGTCCTTAACTTTGCCAGTGCAGAGAAGGAAAAAACAGCATCCTGGCATTTAGGTGTCCTTGGGCCCTGCTGGGTTTTCAGGTACCTTGAAAGACCACTGCTTTGACCAAGACCCCTGGGCCCTGTCCCTGCTGCTTGGGGGATGTGAGAGAACCTGATCCAACAGCTCTGGCCTCAGACCAGGTACTTCCCTGCAGAGCTGCAGCGCTGGGAGAGGGGCTTGTGCTTACACTCTTCTCACGACCTCCAGCAGTCTGGGATCACCTCTGCTGTGCATCAGTGGAGAGAAGGAGCAGAGTTCATGAAATGAGGGGAGTTAGGTTTCGATGAGATACGTAATGTCCCCTTTGTGGCCCCTTTGTCTTTTACAGTTACTTGCTTCATCTCTGTATTTTTTTACCAAATTTGTGAAAATAGATTACAGAGGTGAGATCCAGAAGTGGATTACAGTCTCTTAACCTATTGCTCATACTTGATGGCCTTGTGTCTCCCCTCTTCCCTCCCAGTCGTTCATAGGTGTGTTTGTCATCCTCAGTATAATACAAGAACACATGTTTATTGGGACCATGAAGGTAGACTGTTGCTTTTGTGCATGTCATTGTTGCCAGACATAAACTAAACACAAGAAGGAAATAATTACCTTGAAAAATTTCAACAGACATTAGACCAAAGAACCAGACTCTTCTTCTCTCTTTGTGGCCTCTTTCCAAGGTGCTTTTGGGAAAGTTACCTCTTCTCTGTAGCAAAGCTCAACCACCATCTTCTGCCTTGCCAGAATGTGCTTAGGATAAAATGTATAAAACCAGTAAGGTATTCAGATACCTCAGTAGTCAGATCAGAACTGAGACTCAAATAGGAAAGAAATACTTTACAAATTTACGTGAAAATTCGCAGGATGCTAACAAACCATGGTGCAGCTCATACTCAAAATTGTTTAAGACACTGCCAAATCCCAAGGTGATGCCTTCAATTCTAAATAAATAAAATTTAGAAATGTTCTTTCTGGAAAAGATTTTCCATGCCAGTTTTCAGCTTAAATGTTTCGGTTTTTCTGATCAGGCACTAAGTTTCTAGTTTGTAAAGAGGTCTTAAAAGAAAATTGCAAATAGACCTTTAATTATGGTGGGTTTACCAGACCCCACTGTGCGAGCTGGCTGCTAAAGAGAACAATGTTAGTGAAGACAGATAACACAAATAAACACAAAATAAACTTGAATAACTAAAAGCCTTTGGGCATTTTCAGTTCTACTAGGTGGTACACTGCAGAGGGAGGGATTTCAGTGACATTGATTTATCATGTCTTTTTTTTAATCTTCTTATTGTCACACTGTATTAGTGATCAGAATGATCAATGCTTGCTGTGTAAACATTGTACATATGCTACTATGGTGATCAATTAATAACCTTCCAGCATTGTGAACATTTAAATAATATTGAGCTAATACTGGAAGAATATAATTTACTGAAACATTGCAAGATATATAATGTAACAGCCTTTCCTACAGGTTTATTAATATAAAGAAAACTTGTATAATTTCTCCAATTACAAAGTAGCATGGCTACTCAGTAATCCTGTAAAGCTTGTAATCATCCATTACAGGTGATTAGGCATTATATTTACAGTCTCATCACATCATTCTAGTTCCTTGTACTGAAAGTTTGACAGGGACAGTTCAGGGATTGAGGTGCAGGATTCTTTTGTGAAATACACAGTTGGCTTAGAGGTTCTTATCAGTTGTCTTTTCACCCTGCTTGTGGGCCAAATATGTTCATGTTAGAAGGGAAATCTGTGCAGGAAATAAGGCATAATACTTAAAGACCAATGTGGAGCTTATCAGGACTGTCCCATGAATTTGCCTGTAATCTCAGCTCAAATATAGCAGAGACAGTAACAGTACTAACATCCCTCAAACTTGCTTGAGTTTGTCAGAAGCTTGTCAATCTGCACAACTTTAAGGAGCTACTGGAGTCTTTTCCAAAGTGTTGACAGAGCAATGTCACTGGAGAAGGGTGTTTGAAGCCTGAGCTGTCAAACTCCAGCAGTGTCCCACAACTAACTCCCTTCCTCCTGAAAAAAGGGCTTCAACTGTACCTCAGTGTTCCAGCAGCTCTCCTGGTGAACCAGACCCCAGAGGATGCCCATGAAAAAATATCTCTTTCCCCCTTCCAGATGAAGAGCCCTGCTGGAGTTGTTCAGATGCCACAACTGACACTGTCTTGCTGAGTCTCCAAAACAACAGTCATTCTCCAACTGTGCACAAAGCTGGTTCAAGGGAAACTGAAGCTTATTGAACACCTCAAGGAAAAGATTGGCATTTGGAGGAGGTTGACAGGGTTTTGAAAGGACTCATTGGAGTTACACTTATCAGTAAGCTCTGTGCTGTGCAGTTGGGGCTTACCTTTGTGAGCTGTGTCAGCATGTTTGCCTCCATGTCAGCTTGATCTTTTTATTTCCCCATCTCTTCAGGCACAATAGGTTTCTAATAATGCCTGGAAGAGGCAGAAGGAAGGAGAAGATTCTGGTCATCTGGAACCCTTGTGATTCTCATCAGTAAAGCTATAAATCAGCCAGCCTGGCAATCTGATACAGCTTTTCTGAAGAGGCACTGATAACTTTAATCATTTTAGTGGGATTTTGAGGTATTGCAGCTGACTGAAAGTGTATTTTCTTTTTCACTGTGCAAACACTAAATTTCATGCAGTAAACTAGAGGAAGATTAATTTGTTTCCACTAATGTCAGAACAAATTCAGAAATTATTCTGAGTATGAAATTGTGAAATGAGGCAGCTGTCAGCATAATTTACCCCTACGATTGCTGTGCCAGCAACTCACTGTAGTTTGGCATTTGCAGCTCTTTAGCCATTGTATACTAGTGTGAATTCTGCCTGCCTGTGTAAGGCCAAGGCATGACTACTGTCCATTTGACCAGGAATAGAATTATGTTCTTGCCTTCGGAATCAAGCAAAATGATTTCTAGAGAGCTGCTATTTCTCCTGCTGCATCTCATATCCCTACGGCATAAGCACCAGCTGTGTCCTCTATGTTAAGCCTCTGCCTTGCTGTGTCCCTTCAAGAAAATTGTCTCCCTTCCCACCTCAAAATTTGCTAAATCCTGTGCTCCAAACTGCAGATCCTCGCCTGCAGTGAACAGTGTTATGATGCTGGCAGCTAGAGTTTGGTACCCAGGTCCTGATCCTGCAAAAGTGACGGATAAGAAAAGGACAGAATCAGCCCTTTCAGGAGAGAGGTGCAGTGAAAGGAGACAGAAAAGAAAGAGGTAGTAGTGTTACTCTGTTTTGGCTCCAGCATCAGTCATGGAGTACAAGACTCAATTGATTCAGATCTGCTCTTGAGTCCGGTCCATGGGAGAGGGGATTTGAGTCCCATTATTTGGTCTACTACAGCAGGGGAACCTGTGGGCTCGTGATTAGGGCATGGATTCAGGTACAATTGGAGACAGAAGTGGTGCTGAGTTGTGTGTTTGTCACAAGGAAACATTAACGTTCCCCATATATGACATATGGTAATTTATGAATTCCAAGGTGAGAAAGGTGGTTGTGCACTTCCAGATGAGAATTAGTATGTTCCTTTCCTTTAAAGAGAGAGAGGTTGCATACTGTTGGCTGGTAGAAATTAGTGCAACTGCATTGTCTTCAGGGAAGGGAAACCTCATGAAGATCTGTCTGTTAAAGAAACTTAGTTTATTTCATTAATTATTCTCACATTGACAAAGGTACCAAACGTTTTTTCTGTCTAGTAACAGAAGAGATATGACTATAAAATATAAAGGACTGCTATGGCCTTGTTCCCATTCTGGTATTAAAAGTGGTTTTATTTGGCATCAAAATAAAATGCTATTGGCCAAGCAGTTTAGTAAGGATCTGCTGTTAGAGTTCAGAGAGGGCAGTCATGGAATGAACTGCACTAAAACACACTTCTGATGAGCTCTGCTGTTGTGACCTTGTTGAGTGAATATTTTTTCCAGACAAAAGTTTGTTTATATAACATGTGTAGCGTACTGGGAAGGCACTTTTGTAACAGAGACAGAAAAAGCAAAAATATGTGGACTTTTAACTTAAGGGAAAATACTAAAGATCATTAAACTCTCTTTGTGGAGGGTAGAAATAGGTAAGAACTTAAAAGACTCATTTCAGCCACCTGCTGTGAAAGCCAAGGAAGTTTATTATACCATGTAGTTACACAAGCTAATTGAAAATAGATTAATTCTGAAAAGCTATCACTATTTAGATGAGCAAGCTGGAATCATCACCTGCTTATTTGGAGTTCAAGTTTAATGCTTATGCCTGGAGAATATTGAGTGCCAACTGGAACAAGTGTGTCCTTTCATTTTAAGATTTGCTCTACCATAAAAAACCCTGCTGTTTTATTTCCTCTGGTGTGTACGTCACACTAAATTGATCTGGCAGGCCAAAACAATATTTTTGGTCTTGTTCTTATGTATGAAACAAAAATGTGTTACACTGCAATTTTATTGTCTTGCTGCATTCTTTGCCATCAGCCAAAACCTGCTTCTGTCCCTCTTGTTGGCTGTTGAGAGGCAGTGTAAAGGTCTCCTCCTCTAGAGGTGACATGGTAGGCTGGGAAAACCCAGGGGTGAGACTCTGCAGAGCTGCAAAGCTCCTGTATGAGCTTGGTTAATTTATGGGAAGATTTCAAGGAAGCATGCCGTGGCACTTGAACACATTCTAGCTGGTAAATTTTTGGTTGTCAGCTGTGTGTTTGCCCTGTGTTCCCCACGCTGCCTGCTCACCAATCTTTCCCTGTTTTAGTTAAGGACCTGTCAGTTCTTCTGTACTCTTTAAGGCTTCTGTCTTTGTTTACTGACCACTGAACTGTATAGGATTTTGCCTTTCTTGCAAAGGATGTTCTAGAAAAATGTTTTGAGTTTGAATTTTCCATAATGTCTTTCTTCAGTAGAAGCTGGTTCATATGTAACTCAGTGTCTTCACTGCATACAAAAGCTTGTGTTTAAGGATGGTTTTACTAAAAGGGTTGAGAACTCCACTCTTCCCTTGAGTGCATGCCTAGATGTACTCCTGGTATTTGACCTACTTTTTGCAATTTCTCCCCTCCACAAGCTGCTTGCATTTACTCACTTATGCAAACATAAACATTAGTATTGGGGGTGTTTATTAAATGTAAACTTAACTTTAAGAGGGGAACTAGTTAGGGGAAAGTGGAATGGCACACCAGAGCACTGTCCACTGGAGAGCATTCTGCAGTGGTGTTGTCTTACTGAAAAGTGTCTCTGGGTTCATGATGTTCATTTACCAGAACTACTGTCTGCTCTCAGCAGACCCACCTGATCAGTTTGCACTTTGACAGCTTAAAAGCACTGTCAGGGTTTGTGCACCAGAGGTTTGTGAAAGGAGAAGCACACAATTCCTTAGGGAAAGCCAGGTAAAAGTTGAACCTTCAGGAAGCTGACCTCTAATATGAAGGTACTCTAATGCTTGTTTACATCACAAACCATTTTCTTGTTTGCCCTGACGTATTTTGCAAAAATATCTCTATTTAAGGAAGAGAAGGACCACTTTCCACACATCTTTAATGGTATTTTATTCTTATTATTGTGCTGCATTAAGTTGGGTAGCAGCAATGGTGCATGTGGCTTAATTAGGAAACAGACTGCTTGGTCATTTGAGGGTTTCTGTGCTGAGACAGTGCTGAAGAGGTAAATCAGAGTGACTTCCACATCTGTGCAGACACGTGAGCAAGCCAGTGAGATGTTTGTGTAAATCAGCATACACTGATCATCACTAATCTTTTTGTAGTCAGCTTACCTAGATGTTTCTTCAGTTTCAATTTTTTAAATCTTATCCATTTCAAAACTGCCCATAATTAAGGTCTGAAGTGTATGTGTAGTTACAGCTTTTGATTTTGATGGAGTCCTAGCATGGATTAAATTATGGTTTTTTTCTTTCTTTTTTTCCTTTTTTAGCATCGTAGACAAAGAAGTGTCATTAATGGCAGAAATTGATAAAGTTAAAGAAGAAGCCAGTAAGTAAAAAAAATACACAGGGAACTTTTGGAATAGCCATGGGAACAGTTGTTTTGTTTGGCAGAAAATTACACAGTACATAAATTTGATTAGCAGCATTCCCCCATCTTTCATTGTGTGTATATACAGTCAAATAAGGCTTTGGTGTTCCAGGGTAGTTCCTGTCTATAGGGATTATGCATCAAAGTTTCAGTATTATGAAATTAAGGTGAACTAAGAGTTCATATGAAGTAAGATTTAAATTATTTATTCCTTCTGCTTATCTACCAGAGCTTTTTGACCACTCCTTTTTTTTTCCTCATTTCTATGGTTTGTTGATTACTTCATTTTCATTTTTCAATCACTGTTTGCTTGCTTATATTACATATATGAATTAGAATACTGGAAGTTACATGAGGCATATGTTATTGTGTGGCCTTGCATAGCTTTAAAGGATAGTAATCAAGCTTATGAATTAGAACAATTTAAAAAATCAAAAAACATATGTTTACTGCAATCTGTTTTCTTAATAATCTGTGGGAGTTGATCTGATTCCATGCTTTCATGTTGTCTCTGTTTTTTGCATAGATTTTCATGTATTTACATTCTGATTTGGGAAAAAAAAAAAAGGCAAGATGAGCCATGTATACCACATGGTACCACGATATCTGTTTATATTCCATCTCGTATATGGTATTTGTATTTACCCCCAGTAATCAAGAGTTTCAATAAGGATTGCTAAACAAGAAACTAAAGAGTAACCAAAGCATTGTTAGAATGATACTTTGTCTGGCAGATGAAAATATGACTGCTATGTATGCATACAATCCTTTTATTGATCTGTGAATTTAAAGACCTTCCAAGGAGGGTCACAAATACAGGTAACATTCTTGAATGCTTCATTTGCATTTAGAACTCTCACTTAGTTTACAAGTATATACTAGTTAAATTTTTATTTTAAAAAAATATTCTAAATCCTCTCTGATGCTACCTAAGTCTCTTGCAGCTGTGTATCTGTGGAAATTAAAAGGTAAGAGTTGTTACAGCAAAGATTAGCATTAGTTTGTGTCTTGAATTTCATATGGTAATTTTTCTAGGAATAACATGAGATAGATGTGGATTTGAACTTCATTGTTATTCTGGGGAGGAATTGTGGATGGATACATATCAGCAACTTTTTGGTTGCCTGCAGAGACCAGATAGCCATAATCAGCTACAGGGCATGCACTCACTCTCAGGAAAACCAATGGGAGAATTCCCATTGATCAGCAGACGAGGATCTAACCCCTAAATGCATAAACAAAACCACATTTTGGAAATCCACGGTCCAGGGATGATGGTATTATAGGGCCCTTTCATTAATCTTGGCCAGGTTTAATAGTAATTTTTGTAGAAAGTAAACCTAATTCTTATCTACAGGCATGCAAAGTGCTGCATTTGCACATGGCATGTTCTGTTTCCCTGTTTTCATGCCAGCTCCATGCATAAGAGTGGATGGCCTCTGTACCTGTTTCTAACAGTGTAGTTTCTGCTGTTTCTCAAGGCTGTTGTAGGCTGTAAAGTGCCTTCAAAAACTTAGGCAGAAAGTTGTTGTAGGACTGTAACATGCAAACCAAGATATAAATGATATTATATATTTTCATACCTCTTTGCTGCACTGGAGGACTGTTTTACAGTGGGTAATCTTACTGTCAATGCTAGGAAAAATTCCAAATATGATCATTTCAGTTTTTTTAAAAAATGGGTATTTGGCTGGCACCTCGTGGAGATGAGTGCCACTATCAGATGAGATCATGTTTTGGGCAGTCACTTCAGCAAAGAGGATGCTAATCTTGGGGAGGAACAATATTAGTATTACCTAGAATAAGCAATAAATCAGAACTCTTGGACAAAGGAAACCAGCTAGTAAACTGGTTCATTTAACCTGATAAAAGTTTCTTATTCTTGTAGACTGTATTCCACAAAAACAAAATTAAAAGATCATCTAGAGAGATAGATACACACCTGGTCTTAGCGTAAGTAATAATGTAGGCACAGATTTGCCAAAAGGGCTGAGTCTCCCTGTGCCTACTGGACCATGTTGTACTCAGTGAAACACTGGAACAGGTTTCCCAGAGGGGTGGGAGATGCCTCATCCTTGGAAATGTTCAAGGTCAGGCTCTGAGCAACCCAGTCTGTTCAAGATGTCCACGCTCATTGCAGGGGGGTTGGACTAGAGACCTTTAAAGGTCCCTTCCAACCCAAACTATTTAAGATTCTATGGTACTTTAAAAAGAAAGTGCCATCTGGTTAAATAAATGATAATGGGTTGAGAAACAAGCTGTCTGTGAGATATCATTAATTCCAACCTTAAAAATGGCATTACAAAGTGTAAGCTGATTACATGACTTGCCAAGTCTGCTGTAGAAATTTGTGGCAAAAGAAGGCAAAGCAGCCAAAATCTCCACAGCTGTAATGGAGTCTGTTGCCTTAGGATAGTTTACAACTACTGCTCACCCTGACTGTATGTGTAAGGTCTAGGCAAAGGACTATGATTGTTTTTATTTTATGTTTAAGTGCTGTATTTCCTCTCTGCCATAAGTACTGATCCCAACAGCCAGTTAATCAATTGTTGCTTTTACACTGAGTCACCATGTAGGTCATAGAGTTTGCATATATTTCATTTTCCACCAAAATTGTAATGTGGTATTATCTTATTATCTTGTATGTTACTAGATCATTACTTTGTGGTTCATGGTTAATCTTTCCCTATAAGAATATAACTGTTCACCTCTTCCTTATATAAAATATACAAGACAGGCAGTAAAGAATATTTAGTACTTTTTCATAAAGACCGTTGACCTTCAATACTGCTTTGCAGTTGAAATGGCAA
Organism: Corapipo altera; assembly: GCF_003945725.1. Taxonomy (NCBI): domain Eukaryota; kingdom Metazoa; phylum Chordata; class Aves; order Passeriformes; family Pipridae; genus Corapipo; species Corapipo altera. The sequence continues at coordinate 6,855,335 of NW_020884877.1, forward strand.
CTGTGTGTATATTCTGCGTGTGAAAGCAAAATTGCGATGCCAGTGATTTTAATGTAAACTGTATACAAAGGAAGTGAAATAGCCCTGTGTAGATAAAATATAGCCTGTCTTCAGAAACAGGCTGGTGACTCAATGTAATGCTTCTTTCCATGTCTCCGTGGAAGACTCCCTGATTTTGTGATTAAAACTAAAGCACTGGAAAACTCAAAGCAATATGTCTTTACCCCTGTTTGTCTAAATGTTGAAGGATTGGTTTAACTTTGATTTTCCAACAGCTATCCCGTTTTCAGGTCTTTTTCAACATCAGGCAATTCAGTTAAATATGCTGATTGACTTAATCTGTGCAAGCTGCATATTGGAAGTCCAGTTGAAGTCAAGGGTCCGTGTATTTGTCTCACATGTGATGTACAGTGTTAATGCCTAAAGACTGATAAATTCCAGAGCAGTTTACCTTCCTGGCATTAATGACTGACTATTGGTATTTGGCAGTGGAAATCCTGACTGCTCGGCAGAAGAAAGCTGAGGAGCTGAAGAGACTGACAGACCTCGCCAGTCAGATGGCTGAAGCACAACTGTCTGAACTCAGGGCTGAAATTAAGGTCAGGCATTTATTTCTGCTTAGGTATTTTAGCTGTTTGCAGAACTGCCAAGAAAGAGCTGTCATGTTAACATGCCCAGGCTGTTCAGTCCTGCTATAGGCCAACGGGTAACTAGCTTTCCATGTGGAAAGCATAGCTTCTTAAAGCATTATAGCACCTCTGGGCAGTGTACAGATGATGTACAGAGGAATGTAAGCTATCTCATCAGTGTAGCAGTGGGGAGTTTTGCTGTTTGTGTATCATTTGTAAGACTCAGTTAACAAGTAAACCTGATAGCTTCAGATTCAGTGACCAAACACATATTCTCTGATGAAATGACCCACTTCCCAGGTGTGGGAGTGATCAGCTCCCACCGGGCTGTGAGACATGTAATTTGGTAAGGACGGGAAAATATTTGGTTCTGCATAGAAATCTCATGTACAGGGCAGGGTCAAGAGTTTGTTGAGCCTTACAGTGAACTTAAGATCAGTTGTTTCCTTTACCATCTGTATAGTCTTTTGCTCATAATGTAAATCACTGTTAACACATCTTATTTTGCAGCACTTTGTGAGTGAACGGAAATACGACGAAGAGCTGGGCAGATCTGCCCGATTTTCCTGTGATACAGAACAGCTGAAGACCCAAATTCAGCTCTGTGGAGAAAGTAAGTGCTGGTGATTTCTCACACGGAATTTCTCAGAACACAGTGTTCCACTTACCTGTTCAGCAGAACTAAAGGCACCTGTGCTGCCTGGGGGGGGGGTGTGCAGGAAGCCCACTGTGAGTGGTGTCTCTGGATGCAAGAGGCTCACTGAACACACACAGGTCACCTTTACAGTGTGCGACATGTTCGACTCACTGTGCCTGTGCTGCACACTCCATCTGCAGGTGTGCACTGCCCACTTTGTCAGAGGTCTACAGGTATTACTCAGATCAGTTGGAGCTTTCAATCTAAACAGGATTTCCAAGTGGAAATAAAAGTCAGCTCTGGGGAATATGCAAATTCAGTAATTTATTAGTAAATAGTCAATAGGAAGCTTCTCTGTGTGAGCATAGTGTTGTGAGGCCAATTCAGATTTCTCCTACTAGGAAGTAACTCCCCAGCTTTATAAGTGTTCACTGGGTTATTCACTGAGTTTTTCAGGAGATAAATGGAGTCTCAAATCATAGCATAACTAAGGTTGGAAAAGACCTCTAAGATCACCAAGTTCCCCAGTCAACCACCATGTTCACCACTAAACTATGTCATCAGTTGCCATATCCACATGTTTTTTGAACACTTCCAATGCTTAACAACCCTCTCCATGATAAAGTCTTTCCTAATATCCGATCTAAACCTCCCCTTGTGAAACTGGAGACTATTTCCTCTCATCCTGTCCCTTGTAACCTGGGAGAAGAGACTGATCCCACCTTGCTAAAATTTCCTTTTAGGTAGTTGTAGAGGGCGATAAAGTCTCCCTTCAGCCTCCTTTTCTTTAGGCTCCTCTTTTCAAATCATCTACCCTTCTGCTTGGAAATTTAGGTTCACTTTTTTGCTTCTAGTATCATGTCCCTTTAGCAAAATAAGAGATTGCCTATTTCTCATCTTTGTCATGATTTTTTCTCTCTGCCTAAAGAAGTAAATGCTGTAATGCTTTGTCCAAAATGTTACCCCGTCCCATCGTATCCCATCAGTACCATTATCCAGGAGAAAACTGTTAAGACAGTACTGAACTAGTGCATCTTGGTGGAAGGAAAATGATAAATGTTTTCAAGTAGTTACTCAAAACAGAAAAAGGAGAAAATACTACACAATCTGCCAATACGATCTTGTGACTGCACAGTTAAAGAACTGACTGCTTGGAGGCATAACCAGTTTAACTCAGTAGAGCATAAGAATTGCTTTTGCAGAACACTTTGAAAATACATCTAACCCTATATCCTGTTGCTGAAGCCAATTCAGGATGTTTCAAAAGAAGGCATAAACTTCCCAGTAATGCATCTAATTGTTTACTGTCACCTTGTAGACCCTCTCTCATACCCTGAAGCATAAGAGATTGAAAATTCTATAGAGATTATCTTGACTAATAATACCACAGCTGCTATTGATACAACCATAGATGGTTTTTTTTAAACTCATTGAACTACTTTCCTAAATAACTTCCAGCTGCAGTTAATTCAGCAAGTTAATTATTTATACCTCATTTCAGTAAAGCATTACATAAGCATAGTTTGATGCAGGCCTGTTCAAATTGGGTCAGTGAAGTCAAAAGAGCAGCTATTAGTAGGGGAGCAGTGTCATCCTAGAAATGACTGATAGTGCACTGACCATCTGAAGAACTTAGCTCTTATCTGCCCTCAGTGACCTTAGATGAGCAACTCAAGATGTTGGATGTCTTTGACAAGAGCTTTTCAGTGCAAAAGATGTTTCTGTTAGGAGTATCTCACAGTGAGGCCCATACCCTTCTAGGAGCTGCAAATACCACTCAAACAGAGGTTGTATGAGGCCTATAGCTAAGAACAGCCACTATTGAGGGCTTTAACAAAAGCAATAACCAAACCCACAGAGCTTGTGCAAAGCAAGGCATGTTCTAGCATGAGGAGAGGGTGGACAGCTTACACTCACAATGAAGGCCAGGAAGAAACAAAAATAATTGGACTAATACATAGCCAGAATGCCCAGTGTTTTGTATTTGCTCTGAATTTTCAGAGAGAAAATTCAGTCCACTGTGCAGATCATTGCATTGTTTTTCTGAAGAGGGCACCTAGTAGGAGAAGTAGCTGATGTTGTTACAAGTAAGATCCTCAAATAATCTAACAGATGATGCTCAGTTCCTAAAATTTTTCCTTACCTTCTTTCTCTGTAAGTGAAAAAAATAGAAGTACCTCTTGGATAAAACAGCAACCGTCTCTCTGAAGTGAACCTCAGTTTTATCATCTGTACCAGAAGGAAACAGAAAAATTCCATAATCAGAAAAATTAAGATCAAGAACTTTGTTAGCCTCAGCATCTCTTTGAGACTGCCTGGGGGCTATTTCACAGAAATAGCTTTAAGAGCCTGTGGAAATGCAGAGAAGAATAAGGATTTTTTTGGTGCACTTCATATCCAGACATGACAGTGCTTAGTAAATCAGGCGATGTCAAAATATTAAGAAGTAGGGAGTAGGAATATACTGAGATGAACAGTAATGGTTCCTTATGGTGCAGACTGCCATGGTCTACATGAAGTTGATTACTGCATTGCATTCAGTTCCAGTTTTTATAGATATTCATGGTACAGAAGAACCTTTTTTACCCATCTCCATAGAGAGGGATAAGCAACAGGCACTAGACTATTTTTTTCTTCATCTTAAAAATGTTTGGACATTCTAGGGCAGCTTTCATGGCTGTTGCCTGTAGGTAGTACATATGTAGACAGCAATGACAGCCATGGTTCCATGATCAGAGAATAATTTGGAATAGAATTTAATCTGTGATGTCTGCAGACACAAATTCCTTTGACCTCAAGCAGTCAAGAGAGTTACTGGCATATCACTTCCCACATTTCTTCCTTTGTTGCATGAAGACTCCTGTTACAGGGGCATTATTGATAGGACAAGCAGTGCATGGAGTGGTTCTGGCAGCACACGTTCAGCTTAACTGGTTACAAGTTGACAAGCAAACCAATAGGTGCCAGGAATTTTGAAAAATTCTCTTGGATGATGAAAACTTGGCCTTCTACCAGACTCCTTCCAGTTTTAGTGCAGTGCCATCACATTGGCTCCTCTGTCTCCAGAAGTGCTCCACAATGAGGCCATTTTACAGAAGTAAAACACTATGGCCTAACTCCAACCCAAGTTGTCTAGCTTACTTCATTATTTAAAGTGAAGCTGGAACAATGCTTCCAAAATTAAGTGTAAGCATAATAATAATACATTCCTGTGTTTAGATGTTGATCATTTAACTGATAACACGTAATCTTTTTCCTTTGTAGTTTCTCACCCAAAGAACAACTATTCCTCAAGGACACCATGCAGTTTAGTGCTGTCTTCAATGACCTCTCATGCAACAACTGGCAAGCAAAACACACACACACGAAAGTCCTCTAGTAATGCCAAGAACTCTGATCATAAAACAGCCAGCATTAAAGTACAAAGTCATCTTTCTTCCAATCCTACAGAATCTTCTTCTCAAGGAATTCCAACAAATAAGCAGGTAAGAAACCAGTTATGAACTAAACTAAATTACTTAAGAAATTTCAGGAAGATATGCATCATTGAAAGTTATTAATACAAAATCAAGTACTGGTTTGCAGTCTTTATATTTAATAAATAATTTTTGAAAATATGCAAGCATATATTTTCCAGTTTCATTTTCAAGTCAGCGTGAGCATTCGGAGTGGAAATACCAGAAATGCCGTATGAGCAAAGACGGCTGTCAGGTGTTCAGAAGTGACTAGTGGCAGTTAATAGACTGAAAAATAAAACCCCTCCATAATAGCTAACTACCCTACATGCTGTGATGGAGAAACATTTAGTCCTGATACTTACCAAATGGTCAGCTGATGTGCTGTTGAAGCACAGTTATTAGATGCATTTTAAAAGTAGAATCCTGCTGGGTTTAAAAGCATGTTATTTCAGAAGCTCTACAACACAGCTTATTGTATTGTCCTATACTGGAAGCTATTTTGTTATATGAGCACCTTAGAATGTCCTTCTACTGTTGATCTTAGGTAAAGCTGCCACTGAAGTTGCTCTGAATTTTGTCCCAGAAGGGATTTTAGGATCAAGTAGATGCCTGAAGAGAAACAAAAGAGCATTACATAATGTCAGTACATACATGGAATCAGCTGCCCTGGCAGGCATGCAAAGAGAGGGTAATTTAGCCACTTCCTGGTAAAGATCAGAGCATCCTCTGAACAAGATATCACAATGGACATCTCTTCCACAATGTGGATGCTTTACTTGACTTTAGTTTACATGTTAATTTCTGTTCTTCCTGCAGTCTTTCTGTAGTATTTTCACAACACTTTACTAGGAAAGGTATTTTCATGATTTTGGAAAAAATCAGTCAGTGTCAAGTTCTTCAGCACTTCTTAGCTGCTCAGAGAATCGTAGAGTACCCCAAGTTGAAAGGGACACACAAGGATCACTGAGGCCCAACTCGAGCCCTGCACAGGACCATCTCCAAGAGTCACATTGTGTGCCTGAGAGCATTGTCCAAAGGCTTCTTGAACTCTGTCAGGCTTGGTGCTGGGACCACTGCCCTGAGGATCCTGTTCCAATGACCAGCCACACTCTGGGTGAAGAACATTTTCCTAATATCTAACCTAAACCTCAGCTTCATGCTGTTCCCTTTGGTCGTGTCACATGTAACAGTGTTGGTCCTTTTGGATTCCAAGGAACCCTCATATGCAATTTCTGTTGTCTACAACCCACAGAGTCGTTTCCTCAACAGCTGCTCTTGAGCTGTCTAGTATTTCTGTATTCTCTTAAATCATGGCAGACTTTAATTTGGCATCAGTTGTGAACCTGCCATCTATATTTTCAGGCTACTCAGATGTAGCATGGTACTCATAGTTCAGTTTTTAAGTGTAATAAAGAGAGAACTGGTAACAGTCAAATGTTTATAGTGTTTTGCTTCTCCTAGTTACACTGTTAATTCTAATTGCTATATTTCCTGTCGTATTGGAAGGATTCAAATAACCTAACAGTTATCCAATTTCTTCCTGGGTAGAATGGGCCTTCTAGCCAGAGACGAAGATTCAACCCACAGCACCAAAACATGCGGCTCAATGGATCCCTTAAGGTACAAGGTGCCAGTAACGAGGCAGATCAAAATACAAAGAGTGGCGCCAGGTCTGAGCACAGAAGACAGCAGCATAACAGCTTCAGATCTAAAAATAAAGGAGCTATGAAAAATCAAGAGCAGTCTACAACTGCAAGGACCACAGAGAATCCGACACATTCGGAGAAGACCCGCCGGAAGCACCACACACCAGACACTGCGGATCACAGGCCTTTCCAAGGCAGTGTTGGCAGGGTGTCCCAATGCAATTTATGTCCTGCAAGGAGGGAGGTCTCTGCTGATGCCACTGTTCTTTCAGTGCCAACTGTGACTTTGGTGGCTTAAAATGTCACAGTGATGGCAGGCAGAGAAATTTAATCTCGTCATTTTAGTTTCTTGCTCGAAATGCTTGTTGGTGAAGAAAATAAGTCAGAACATAGTCTTTTAAATCTGTTGCTGCTTAAAACTTGTTGATATCTTTATTACTTACTAATTATCAAAATTAAATCATACTTTCAAGGCTTTCCCCAATATCTTCACATTTATTTTGTCGTGACAGTACGGAATCTCACCAAAGCAGCATTTACTTCTTAGAAAAATGAAATCTAGGTTGGAAAAATAAATTGATAATTAAATTCATAATAGCAAAAGCCTCCTGTAGATATGTGGTTATACCAGTCAACATTATTTTTTGTAGAACAGCCTGTGTTAGAAGGATCCCAGAAAGTCTGTATGCTGTGATCTGCAATGAAATCAGATGATCTTGTAGAATTTTTCAGCAAATCTCTATACATCTCTTTCTTTCTGTGCGTGTATACACATACATGCATGCACACTGTATACACAGAGAGTTTTGTTACATACAAGAAGAGTTGAAAAGGCAGTTCATTTGAATTTAGCTTATTATTCCATAATCTGAGATCTTTTAAGTTCAAGTATAAATTGTATTAAATGTATTACATATTGGTATTTTTCATGGACAAACTATTTTTATGAGGCTGAGGAAATATGCTCATTTAAGTTTGGAATGTATATAATAATGGCTATTCAGATGCACAGCCCTGTTCTCCATCCTTATCAGCCACTTTTCTATGACTAGTTGGATTTATTTTTTTGCATATGAAAAGTTGCAGGTCTTCTAGACTTGAATTCAAATTATTTTTCTATACTTTTGCTGTAGGAACCATCTGTCCATAATGAAAGCTATGACTAATAAATTACTTAGTCTTTATGTTCTGATTCTGTATTTCAGAAAACCTGTTTCTTCCAAAAATTAAAATCTTCTTTTTAAAATATCCTGGTGTTTGCTGCTTTGCAGTGTCTAACCTTTGTATCTTATTCAAATTGTATTTGCTTAGTTCAGCTGGTATCAGTGGGAGGCTTTCAGCTGAGTTTGGATTGGACTTTGCTTTTAGTTGGATTCTAATGCCACAGTGCATGAAACAACCTTGCCATGAGAGCTGTCTCCACCCTGAACACACTTTTAATGTAAGTTATTGTTTAACATAGTAAGGTGTCAGAATCCAGACCTGGCATCAAGTGAACTAGTGACCTAAGTGTCAGAACCAGAAAGGCGTAGAAGGTCAGTAAGATTGACTTCCTGCTGAGGTTTCAGTAAGAGCAGGAGGATACTTACAGATCTTTAAAAGTTTATGCCTAGGTTATTGTTTACTATTACTTTTTACCAGTTTTCTTCTGCCTAATTTCTGTTTGTTGACTGCACAATTCCTTAGTACTAACTGGTTTACTATTCCTCTGTGGCCCTTGAAAAGTAATCTCCAAGTGTAGAGTGAGGTGCATTCCTTAATTTTTATTTCTTTTGATATCTGTATCCAGTGTCCCACATATGAATATCAGTAAAACCTGATATTAAAAGGCAAATAACTCATCTTCGTCTGGAAGAGTGGTGAAAGAAAAATAAACATACATAGATAGACAGTGGCTTTCTTAGTATTGCAAGCACTGTTATTATCCTATTTAATTACCTATCACACTTTTAAGCTGAATGTTTTTGCATAGATGGAATGGAAATTCCAGAATCTTTGTTGTGCAACACCCATCAGATAGGTAGCTTTTCAAAATTTATCTGCTTCCTTACAGATTGACCTGTAACCTCACTCTAAGAGATGTAATTACAAATTCCAGGGAGATATTACATGGGAATCTTCTTATATTGTCCTTATGTAAGTTGTGAAATTTATTTGTCTCTTCTCGTAACCCTTCCTAAAAAAAAAGAAAACCTAATTTATCTATAATGACATTTATTCCTTTCCAATAGCTTCTGCACTTGACAGGATTACTGAAAGTTATTTTATTCCCTAAATCTCCTAATTCTCCCAAGCAGCCTTCTACAAGTAAATAACATCCATAACATAAGTCATAATTCAGCACAACAGGACCACCTTGTGCTCTTCAGTGCCAGCTAAGCTTTGAAGTACTGGTGCCTCAGTATGTGACAGACCCAGGCCTAACAGGTGAAAGATGACATTTCTCTCATGATGCAAGAGTATTTTCTTTGTTGAGAGCTGCATGGGTTTGGTTGGGCTGGGGAGGGGGCTGGTTCTGGGGGTGCTGCAGTTTTAGCACACCATGTGTTGTCTGGTATCTGTGCTGATTTTGGAAGTTTATTGCACTACACATTTTAACTACATTATGTGGCTGTTCTCTGAAGTGTAGCTGTGTCAGAACAGTATCTCTTCATCTTTCATTTTGTGTGTCTCTGTGTGCTTGGAATGATATCTGCCAATTTCTAGGAGTGTTTTACTGTTCACAGTAGTTGTGAGTAACCAAATGCTGTTGGGCCAATCTTCAACGGAGGTCTGGTTTTATTTTCTCATTACAGAGATGGCTATGGGCAGTACTCCTTTTAATGTTGGGAACTTGTACAGGGGTCAGTGAGGGAACTAAGGGCAGGGCAAGGCTTGGCTTCCAGGCCAGTCCTCTTTTATAAAAAGTGCCCTCAATTTGCAAAGCAAATACAGCTGTTTGACATCACTGAAACACAAACACGGAATTCCCACTGCACTTTGTATGCTCTTTCAGAAGTGGAAACAGGCCCTAAAGGGCACTATTGTAGAGCAGGTTGGATCTGCTTGTCTTCTGTGTGAGATTAAACTCAGAGTAAGGGCAGAACCCAGCAAAATAATGATCCAAATACACAGCTGGAAAACTAGAAAGAGAAGGTAACTTAATACAGTCAATCTGTTTGGAAAACTTAGATTAGTTAGCTATGTTTGGAAAAAAAAAATTAAAAAAAAAAAGTCACTTAGTGTGCTTGAAAATGTCACCCTGAAAGAGAAACTAATCATTCTGGAATGGAAACATTGATCTTTCAATGCTTTCCTGGACCCTGTTGTCATAGGGGAACTCCAGGTCTGAACTTGTATGAGTGTGAGTCTCTTATCCTATGAAGTGATTGGGCTGCATCAAGATTTTATCAGCCAAATACATCCTTCCTGTTCATACACTTGTGACTACAGCAGAGGCACTGGGATCCAGAGGCCTCAAGTTCCAGTACCACTGCCAGTAACCCATGTGAGGATACAAGAGAAATTTGCCAGAAATTTGAGACAATGCAACTATTAAGACAAACTACTAAAACAAACTGTGCACAATGTTCATGTGTGTTGTACCAGAGAGAGAGGAAAAGGGCAACTTTGAAAAGGGTCCAAATCCTTGATGCAAACTCTGGGCACACTACACAGCTGATCATGTGATGCTATGAATTTGTGAAGTGATTTTTGACCAAGAGTGATCAAGTCTGGTATAAACAGCCAAATGTTTTTTGGCAAGAAGATAATTATTTAAGAAGATACACCCAAAAAGCTCAGAAAGCAGCAAAGTTCTGTAACATCAGCTTTACCTTTTTCTAATGCTTAACAGCTCTTATTAACAGCTGCTGCCCAAAATGAATCTAGTTTTTTGTGGGGCTTTTATACAAAATTTTACTTCTAACCACATTTTGACTCTATAACTGCAGCTAAGGGACAGACAGCTTCCCTCCCAAGTTTTTGATAGCATAACTGGCCTCCTGATTTTAATTGTGTGAGAATCTGTCCTTCATGGACTGAAAGGAAATAAGTAGATCAAATCTGCTTACTCCAGGGTAATGGTAGGATTTCTTTATTAGACACAATAAGATCTGAACTACATAATGTTTATTATCTAAGCAATTTAATGTAATCCAGTTTAAAAGTGTATGTTTCTGCTCTGAAAGAGCTGGTACGGAAATAACTGGAACATTCTGAAAGAAAAATGAGTTAACTTTAGTATTTCCATGGCACTTCAGCTAAAAACAAACCTGATGAAAACTCTCCCTGAGGATCAGTGACAACATATGCCGATCACATGAAATAATGCTTGTATCAAGTACAAATGAGTTCTCCATACTCTGAAGCATACAGGTAGAATTACATCTATTTGAATCACATCTTGGTGATAATTGGCCCTCTGCATGTGTAATCACAGAGGAGTAATTTTATAGAAATCTAATTTGGAATCATGATTTTCTTGTCTCCTTAACCCATATGATGCCCTATCGCTGATGGTCTGGAAAGACTGTAGCGTGAAAGTAAGAACTAACCAACTGGAAAATTGACAGCATTTGTAAGAAAAAAAATTATTGCATCAGACTCTACTGGGGATACCCTATGTCAGCCTTTGCAGTGCAGATATCAGCTCCTACATTACTGCATTGGAGTCACCTTCTGAACGTGGTCTTTTCTGAACATGATCTCTGCTATAATGAATTTTAGAAAGATTCATAGTAAGCCATTGTCACACCACTTGACAACACATCTAGTCCCAGCTATAAAACTGTAGGACCTTTAGCAGTTTGCCCAGTTAAACTATCCCGTCTGTACACTCGGTGTGTCACAGTTTATCAGTGCAGATGCAGTATCACTTCTTTACTTGAGTTAGACAAGTGAAATGTTAAGTGAAATATTAATGAAAGTCTGCAGTTGGCAGACTTTCAAGAAACTTGGGACTATACAGTTTTGAGGAAATTTCAACTTGTAGCAAACTCAGACTTGCAGAATTTCTGCTCCTTGTCCCAAGGCCTCTAAAAACATTCTGTTAGCCAGGTTATGGGATCACTCATCCTTTGACTGGTAAATTTAATTTGTTTTCAACTATTGGCCTCCCAGAGAAGATGAAATTTTATTTCCACATTTTAAAAGGCATTGGGTAGATAAGGGCAAAGCTATTATGGTTAAAGTCAACATGAAGGTTAATGCTATTCATCTATCATAAAACTGTTAAATATCAGTCCATCAGTTAAAAGAAATGTTTAACAAGATTCTGTGATATAAAAAACATTTTGGAATGCTTACTCAGTTAAGTTAAAAGGCCATGTCCAATTAAAAATAAATAAATAAAATCAAGTCCTTCAAAAAATAATTGATCTTTCTTTACCTCTCCACCAGAGCCACTTTCCTCTTTTATCTATTTAAATTCAAGGGAGTTCTTTTTTGGTTGTTTTTTATTCTTTTAACCACAAGCTAGTATGTCCAGGACAAAGAAGAGACTCATTAAAGCCACTGTAATGCAAATGACATGAATGTTGCTCAAAAAATACTGTGCTAATAGAATAATTAAATAAACACCGAGGTAGTGCAAACTCAGAAAGTCCTGTAGGATTATTCTCAAAGCTTTTTTCTTGTATGCATGCAAAATTCTGTACTTTTTGTGAGCTTTAGTGACAGTTGGATTCAGTGATCTCAAAAGTCTTCTCTAACCTGAAGGATATTCTGTGATTCTGTGCTTTTAGAAGCTTTCTAAATTTGTCAAAAGTTGAAGAGGAAAGAAATAAGCTTTAGGAAGCTTTGTCAAAAGATTTAAAAGTGTATGGTAAAGTGTTCAGCTATTCACACAGAAGATAAGTATTAAAAACTGCCTTTCAACCAGATTATTAGGAAAAACAAATTTCACTGACTTAGTCTCAATAATGAATTGCATGTTCAAAGAATAGTAGTTTACATTATGTTATATATGTCCATAATTTTTGATTTTTCCTTTGTTCAGTGAAACTTTCTTTTGTTGAGTTAGGAAGAGCCTCAGTATTGTGATCTTTAGGTTTATTAAGAAAAACCTCTAGCTTACAGATTCTAAAGGTCAGCTGGTCTTTCATATACATACCAACAGCAGAGAATAACAGTACTGCACACTTTTACAATGGCTACTGTTCATGACAAAATGTCTCCTTAAAAACATGTTAGTACATGAAAAATTGGGTTTTTTATTTGTGCAGATGATGTGTCAATTCCTTTTGGTTAGGAGAAAAGCTTGAAAATATGACGGCTTCTAAATGATCTAGAAAATAAAACATTTAAAGAATCCTTCTGTAATTCTGATAGCCTCAGGAATGTTAAGAACGTTGCATTTTGGCAATGCTCCCAATGTTCAGAGACAGCTGTATTTACTGCACTGGAAGAGCAAAAGCACTCGTAAAACCAGCGAAAAAACCCAGCAGCCAACTGTAAGCAAGGGTACAAAACAAAGCCAGGTTTTGTCCACTGGTTTAAACCACCAGAAGGGCTCTTTAAAATCAGTGATCCAAATTCACCTTTCCTCTCCTGATAGAAACATACAGTAGCTCTTCATTTCAGTATCATTCCTCAGCATTTGCCCTGGCACAAGAATGTCTCCTCTAGCCTGCTGGGGGGGAAGGGGGGGGGGGTGCAAAACCCAGGGCACCTCCAACCTCAATTTCTGTGCTTTGCTGCACAGAAGCTGAGTTTGTCCCCTCCTAATTTGAAAGGACCTGCAGAAGGACATGGGAAGGCCACTGTAAGTCAGACCCGTGAGGTTCCTGCAGCTTCAGAAAACCCACCCCACAGTGTGTGACACAACACACCAAGGCTGCAGCTGCAGATCTCCCCCAGTGGCAGATCACACCCCGGTACCAAAGTAGTACATGTGTGTCTCTGGGAAAAAAATGGCCTTGTCACTCCCAAGGCACACTTCTTCCTTTCCTGTATTTCTGAATTTCCTCACTGAGTACAAGCAAAGGGGGTCCCTTTCATTGCTGTTAATAACAAAAAAGGGTGATTTACCCTCACCAAAAGTACCAAGAAGTGCACTGAACTTCTGGAGTCTTCACAGTATGTTGCACATGTTGCACATGTATGTTGCACACTTGTGGTAAACTTGTATCTAAGAAAAGCTACTTGTTTTTATCTATTTTCTCCCACTTTTAAAGGTACAAATTAAGGTTAACTCTAGTTATTTTTAACAATAGTTAAATTTGATAAAGAGGTCTTCTTTTATGCTGTGCAAGTATTCCCTTTAAAGTATAGCCCAACAGAATGTGAGATACTGGAACATTAAACTGCACGTGCTCCATGTTTGTTTTGGTATTTTTTAATCCATTTTTCTTCTTCCCTTCCCAACACGTAAAAAATATTTAGAAATAAAGCAGAAAACACACTTCAATGCTCACTTAAAACAATTTCTTCCTATGCTTTTCATGAATTTCATCACCATTTTACACCTAACCTTTGATAAATGACCACACGAGATGATGATCTTTTGACCAGATGATGCAAAGCTGTCTGGTCTATCAGACTGAGTCAAACATTATCCATCCACTTTATCATTCTTAAGTGTAATACTTTCTGCTAATACAGCTGGTTCTTTCTTGTTCAGTACCACAGAAGTAGTAGGAGTTTCACCAGCAGCACTGTCCTGTTCACTTGTTTTACTGGATGCAGAAGAAGGCGGCTGAGATGGTGTCACAAGAAAAAGTGGAGTTCGTTTCAGCTTCACTACACGGTTGTTTACAGGCTTCTTAGTCCCTGCAACCTTGAATGTCATTTGGCTTGGTGTCCCATTGCCAGCCCCCTGCCTTCCACAGGGCGCCTGGGAATTGCTGGGCACCAGTGAGCATGTTGTGGATGTGGTTTCAGAAGCTTCTCTGTGCAGTGTCAGCCTTTCACTGTTGGGTCGTTTAAGAGTTGCTGCAGAACGTGAAGTACTGCAAGCAGCTACCTTTAGTGAAGCTGAATTCTTGACTTTGATGTGGGTACTTGTTGAGGGACCTGAGAACCTGATTGGCTTGGGCCCCACTTTAGATGGCAAACAGTCTTCCTCTTCAGTGTAGTCGATTAGTCGTCTGTAATATAAGGAACTTTATTAAATAAATGAACTATATATGTAAGTTATTCTTTTTATAACATTATTACAAACCAGACAATATGTAACAGCCATCCACAAATAGGAAGTTATTTTAACTTTTGCTTGTTACAATATCATTTATGGTTCCCAACAGTTCATCCTACAATCAGGCTTGCCTTTCTATGAACACAACAACCAATCTCTTCTATCTCTGTAAGATGACATTAAAAACTGTAGCAGTGAAGTGGCTGTAGGGTGGTTCAGGTAAGTGTGTAACAGCACCTGCAAAAGGCTGCTTTAAGTTTATGTGTTGAGAATGGAGGTGTAATCAAAAGTATCACCATTAAACTGCAGAGAAGAAATTCTAGAAATTCCCTCTAAAAAGAAGGCATCTCACATACGTGAAAATCAGTTAACATTTTAAAGTTTGCAAATAAATTTCTGTTTTAGCAGTCCATTTAACTAACACTGCTCTCTACTTTTTGAAATTACTCCTTGCCAGGCTGCTGAGACCTCTAAAATAAAGTTAATTTGTTTCTAGCAAGTTCAGTTCTTCAATCAAGCTCTCTGATTATAAGACATTTTATAAAAATGTAAATAAAAAACCAGAAAACTCAACATGCATAGCTATTTAAGGAACCTGAAATTAGAGGCAAAAAAAAGGATTGCACTGTATTTGTGCTTAATTTAAAGCCATCTGTGTAAATCAGCATACCTTTTATAAACTGGTGGCATATGATGCAAACTGCCTTTCAGAGGCCGTTCTTCAAGAGTCCAACATTCAATCAGCTCCTGGGGCACTCTCCAGTAGCTGACACCTGCATTTATAAGCAACATTGTATTGATGAGCTGAGAAACACAGCCAGCATCAGGTGTGCAGACATGTGACCAAGGGAATACCTGTGTTTTATGCAGCAGAATTTCAGCTTTGAAACTGCTGCCACAAACATTGTTTACAGGCAGCGCGCTTCTTCATTCGTGTCAGCTCATGTCCCCTCCTTGGGACACCCCTTCAGACTTCTGCCCCTCACCCCCCCAAATAGCCACTACTGTGGAATATTTTACATTACAACTCAAAGTTTATGAAGAGGTTTTATGCTAGTTAATTAGCAAATATTTTTCTTATTTTTCTGTTAAAAAGTAGTACTACTGGAATAAAAAATTAATACTCTACCTCTCCCTTCCCAGGCATCGAAAGCATCCATCATCTTTTTCAGTTCAGCAACTGAGTAATAGCTCCAGATGTACTGGACATTATTTCCAGCTTCTCTAGAAATATTGTTTTAAAGGTAATGGTTATGTGATAAATTCAGCTAAGTCCTTAAAAATGTAGCACTGGTGAAATGTATCCTTCTTTTTACCAAATCCTAACTATAAGGACTTAGCATTAAATGTTTATAAAGTAGAAAGGAAAATGTTACTTGAATTTCATTTTCATTTGGATGAGAGGTTCTTATCCTCCTGTGAATACCTATTGCTAAAAATGGATATTTCATGAAAGAACAGATGTTCATAAAATAATAATTACAGAATTAATGGTGTAAAATCTATTCTTCTAGATCTCAATCATTCATTCAAAGGGAAAATACAGTAGGAGGACAGATACCTGATATACTATGTTTCCAAAATACTCTTGGAATAAATATTAATATTTCCAGCCTAAATTTAGGAAAATATGCATCTTAATTATAATAATTATGAAACATCAAAAGCTCTCTCTTAATCAAAAGATACACAGTGAAGTGCACTTCTGACACTGTACTGTGGGACCAAGAGAAAGACAGTTTGCTTCCAGCCATAAGTACAGGTCTACCAATAACTTCAAAATACTGCCATAAAAATACATTAATAGTATAGTAGAGATGAACATGTTCTTTATAGAATTAGAACTATCCTTAGTTCTTGGTGTTCAGCTGTCTTAGAAGACTGCAAAATACAACTGCATGAATCATAACTAACATTGCAAATATTTCTGGAAGTTTTTCTGGATAGGGAGTCATTCACTGTATTTAGTGTAAATATTAGAAAGTAATTTTAAATTGTTGAGACATTTTAAAAATAACAACTCAAACACAATGAGAACTTACAGTAACTACATGCCAACCACCTTGTGTGGATTCTCAAATTCTTGTACTCCGTGCTTAGTTTTTATTTTGTTTGTTTGTTTAATGTTACCATTTGTATTAGCCAGCTGGTTTTGGAGCTGGAAAGAATCTGATTCCTTCCACGGATTTATGATACAATAATGCTATGGTATGGTACATATGACAATACTAGGCATAATTACAATATGTGAGTATTTATTCTCATTTCATAGTGCTTTCATGTGTTTGACAGTCACCTTACCTTTTGTACATGCTTTTACTATGAATTTTCGTTCCTAGTGCCTTATTAATTGCATCGGTCCCATCAGCTCTTGTGGCATAAACACCAATAATTGTACTTTCACAGCTTGCTCCAGATGTGCTGAGATAGTGCAGGACCCACACTGTAGGCTTGGTACAAACTAAATCGTAAGAATCACAGAAATCTAACAAAGCCTGAAAGAAACATAAAACAAAAAATACAGAATACTAATAAAAATATAATATCTTTAGTTGAATAAACTTTCGTATTTAAATTTTCTTAAGTGGACCAGTGAGCTCTTTTAAGTAAATCAAGGATGTAGTTTTTCTAGAATTTCTTATCTGGTGTTAACAGAGATTGTTGTGAAGCTAAGAGAAGTTTATAGAAAGGCAACAGAAATACTTAAAGGCATGGCAGCTCCTTAATATGAAGAGAAACTGAAAGGCCTGGAAATGTGTTATGCTTTTCAAAAGGAAATGAGTAAGGAAGAATGTGAAATACACGGAACAATAGCTTATTAAGAAAATGTAGATAACTGTCAGGACTAACACAGCCAGACCTGGTAATATAAATTAATTTCGAATCCATTAATTAAAATTAGCTTTTAAGTTTTACTCTAAAATAGACAAACCTTAAGATTTTAAATATTATAGTAATTTTCCTTTTCTCCTTCCTTGTTCTAAGAAAATGTCAAAGTACATTTTGTCTCTTGAATTTTAGGATGCATTTATGAAACTGAAAAAAAAGAAAATCAAACCTCTTGAAGGGATCAAATCTAATCTCAAGTAAAATTTGAAACCAAATAGGGAACTAAACAATGTCATTTCCACTATGCAAGTTTTACAGAAGACTTGCATGTAAAACAAGAGTCAAATTTAAACTATTGCTGTATTGCAATGATGGGAAAAGCTGATGTCCTTAACTACTCTGACTGCATTATCAAATCCAAGATTTCTTAAGCTAAAATTCTGAATTTACTCATGATTCAGTGTGGTGATTAAGAAGCACTAACTTGCACATACTGTAGTTTTAGTATCTGGTGCTAATGAATGATGCAGATTAGAGAGTACAACTCAAAAAATATAAGAATTGTTAAGACCTTTTTAAGCTCTATATTTGACCTTGAAGAATATGTCTCCATTTCATTGGCCAAATGGTCAGACAGGCTGTATGGATAAGGGATTCCAAAATAATCTGCTTCTTCCTGCAGTGCAATTCGAATTTGTTCATCTCCAGGAATCCGAACTTCTCCATGAAGATAATCCAAAAGATACTTAAACAGGCTTCCATCTCGATCAATTAGACATGCTCCTGAAAACATAAATAAAATTATTTAGAATACTGCTTCCAGCAAGTGAAGACAAACTTGTCGCTTTCTACCAAATCATCAAGTAAAGCCTTTTGTTTAAAACTTCTGTGCTAGTTTTACTTAGGAGGAGTAAGTATACTGTGTCTGTTCTTTTAAAACTATATTTTGTTTCCCTGGAATATTTGTTATTTAACGATAAAATTCTTAGTGCAGAAAACATTTCTTTGGAATTTCAGTGAGATCACTAATCTGCATAGAACAATGTCAGCATAACTCTTCATCTGTACTGCACTCTGCTTAAGATGTTAAAATCTAATTCTAGACACATTTCTAATTCTAACTGCAGGTACATCTTTATTCACTATTCCAGGGATCTTTTCAGTTTTGGACCTAGACCATTTAAAAGAGTTAAAAATAGCATCAGCTCCAGCACACATCTAGTCAAACCTTCCTTGAATATTGGTCAAGTTTTACTATTATTTTTTCTCTCCTTTACCTGCCAGGCTCAAGGACCCTAGGGAAACCAACCAATCCATACAGGGCTGTGTACAACAGGGGCTGTTCACTGTGGCTGTGGATGGTGGCTAAGTCTTGCCCATGCAAATGTCAAACATTTCAGATATTTTGAGCAGTCCGAAGTGTACAACAAGGAACTACTATTCTTCAGCCATCGTATCTTTAAACCAGACATACTTTGGCAGGATTTCCAAGTCACAAACAAGTGTGAAATTTGACCCATGAATAGTTTTATTCAAACTTTCATATCAAGCCATGGTGGTGAAAAATGCAATCCTTACTGAGTAATGAAGTGTTCTGAAACAAAGATTAGACCCAAATCTCCTTCTGTAATGAACAGAGATAATGAGATGCCTCTGGAGAATATAGGGGTTCACAAATAGGATCTGAGTTAAATGCCGAATACTCTGCCAACTTCAATTTATTCTATTTTCATATTCATACTGAAGAAGTACATTCTGAAGCCACAGTTTTGACTGGGATAAGGATGTATTTGCCACAGAGCTCCCTGGTCAGAATGTCGTATTTACAGCTTCAATATATTTACCTGATTCATCCACTTTTAGAGGAAAGCGTCCACTAAACATAGAAGCCAGCATTGAGTCCTTAAAGCGGCACAAAGACTCCCGCCTGGCTGTGTATAAACATCCTCGCACATTAAGTCGTAGAACACTCTGGACATCTTCAATCTTGCCCTCTGCCATTGCATTTGCCAAGGATGATGTTCATTACGAGCTAGTCAAGCCTGAAACAGATACAAACAGAAGTAAATCTAATGCCAGTTACAGACTGAACATATCACATACGAGACCTAAGCATTAGGTCAGCTCTTACATCTTACACGATACCACTTTGAAAACAGTTCTGGAGATGTATTAGTGTAAATAGCGAAATATTCCACACCTTTTACTATAAAAACTGATGGCATTTTACTTTGCTAGGAAACACAGAGGTTACTCTTTTGAGACAAATGGGCAAGCAGATTTACGTGGTCAGAATGTGTGAGCAGAGCACTGGAAGGACATCCTGGGAAATCTCGTTTTGAGTATAGTTCACAGCACTACAAGTGCAATAATTTTGTACTAATAACA
The DNA here is from genome assembly GCF_003945725.1 of Corapipo altera. Classification (NCBI taxonomy): domain Eukaryota; kingdom Metazoa; phylum Chordata; class Aves; order Passeriformes; family Pipridae; genus Corapipo; species Corapipo altera. The sequence goes on from NW_020884877.1 coordinate 6,875,035, forward strand.
ACGCGGCTTCTTTAAAATCCGATCTCTAATTAGAGCTGTTTTCACCATCTGGGCCGCTCGCTCCCTCCCTCCCCTTCGTGGGGCGCTGCTCCGCCACAAAGGGGACGCACCCGCCGACCCTGCGGGTTCTGGTCGGGCCGGGCGGTTCAGCCTCGCCTGGGCAGGGGTCCCGCCGCCATCCCGCGTTACCTGCGCCGCCGCCTCCCGCGCCAGGGCCGCCTCACGGGCCTCGGCTCCGCAAAATGGCGCCGGGGAGGGCCGGGCTGGGGCCGAGCGGGGAGCGCAGGGGGGCAGCCCGTGTGCCCCTGCGGCGCCATCGCCAGCACCATCTCCGGGCGCACCGCCGGCCGCCCGAGGGTCCCTGTCCGCGGGTGCGGCGGGTTCTCCGAGTGCAGGGAGCCCTGGGGCTCGGCTGCCGCTGCCTCCCCGGCGCTGACCGGAGGAACTCCCTGCGGTACGGCTGTGGTACCTGCGTCCTCCGAGGTGAGGCTGACCTGCGTACAGTCGGTTACTCTGAAAGGCACAAACCCTTCCGAGAACGTGCTTTTTTGGTTTGGTTTGGGTTTGTTTTTTGTTTTGGTTTGGTTTTTTTGGTTGGTTTTTTTTTTTTTTTACAAGTACGTGTTTACTCGCAGTGGGTTTGATTCAATTGCTGGTTTTATAATCCCAATAATCATAGAATGGCCTGGGTTGGAAGGGACTTTGAAGATCATTTAGTTCCAATCCCTCTAACATGGGCAGGGACACCTTCCACTAGACCAGGTTGCTCGAAGCCCTGTCCAACCTGGCCTTGGACACCTCCTGGGATGATGGGGCATCCAAAGCCTCTCTGGGCAACCTGTTCCGGTGCCTCACTGCCCTCACAGCAAAGAATTTTTTTCCTAATATCTAATCTAAACCTACTGTCTTTCAGCTTGAACCCATTACCCATTCTCCTGTCACTACGTGATCTCGTACACAGTCTTGCCCCATATTTTCTGTAAGTTCCCTTCAGGTAGTGGAAGGCTGCAATTAGGTCATCTCGAAGCCTTTTCCCCTCCAGGCTGAACAATCCCAGTTCTTTCAGCCTTTCCTTATAGGAGAGGTGCTCTGTTCCTCTAATAAACTTCATGGTCCTCCTCTGGACTCACTCCAGCAGATCAATGTCCTTCTTGTGCTGGGGACCCCAGAGCTGGATACAGCACTCCAGGTGGAATCTCACCAGAGGAGAGCAGAGGGGCAGAATCCCCTCCCTTGCCCTGCTGGCCACGCTGCTTTAGATGCTGCCCAGGAACATGGTTGGCTTTCTGGGCTGCCAGAGCACATTGCTAAGTCATGTCCAGCCTCTCATCCACCAGCACACCCAGGTCCTTCTTGGCAGGGCTGCTCTCAGTCTGAGAGCAACTTGAGCTGTCTCCTACCCCCCATGCTCCCATTTTACTTCACAGTGTGATGGAGTCCCTCTGGCCAGCCCAGACCAGGGCAGTGGCTTCCGACCAAGCTCGAGCCCAGTTTCTTCTGCAGCTGCACAGCCCAAGTTGCAGCACCAAGACAAGTGATTTCACCAGGGTGATGTGCTGCTGGTATGTGCTCCCAGTCTGAAGATGGAAAGGTCTGCTTTTATTAAAGCAGGGGGGAAAGGCAGGAGACAGTAGCCTCAGGTCAACTGGTGTTTTCTGCCCTGCTTTGACATGACTCCCTGAACAGACCAGCTCGCTCACCTGTGTGGCAGCAGCAGTCTGTTCAGTTCTACCTATTATATATAAATGCAGCTGTCAGAACTTTTAATTTGCTTTCCTGTTGCTTACATGTAAAATATGTTTTTTCTCTGGTTTGTTTTTTGGTTGGTTTTGGGTTTTTTGGGGTTTTTTTGTTTGTTTGTTTGGGTTTTTTTGCTTCAGATTTATATGCATTTTTCAGAGGGAACTATTTATGCACTAAAATAGCACAGATGAATGCTATTTCACTGCCATGCCTCAAGTGAAAGGACAAGAGAAAATGGCCTTAAGTTGAGGCAGAGGAGGTTCAGATTAGATATTAGAAAAACAAAATTTCACTGAAAGAGTGGTTAGGCATTGGAATAAGTAGCCCAGGTAGGTGGTGCAGTCACCACCTTTGGAAGTGTTCAAGAGGTGTCTGGATGTGGCACTTGGGGATAAAGTTTAGGGATGATTATGGTGGTGTTATGTTGATGGTAGGTGATCTTGAAAGTTTCTTCTAACCTTGATGTTTCTGTGATTTTACGATTCTGTAATGTAGGCAAGGTGCCTCACTCTCATACAGTCATTTCACAAAGACTTTCAAAGAGTGTCCCACTGAATTGCTTATATGTCAGATAGAGTTGTGTGGTCATCAAAATGCATTCATAAACAGTGGAAAGGTAAAGAAAATAGATTCTTGTTATGCTTTTGTGTCAACCTTATTATGCAAATTTCCATACATGAAAAGTAGTTCATGTGTCATGCATCATAAGATGCAGCTGTATTTAAAAAAAAAAAAGTTTACAAGGTTATGTCTAGTTCCCACTTAATTCTCCTTTACTTGCTTACAAAGTTTCTTTTTGCCATAACCTACAGTAAGAACTTATCACTGTGGGTACAACTGCCAAATAATTAGTAGTTGTGTGCAACAGTTAACAGGGCGAAACCTTGGTTTTCTGCAGACTTTCTGGAAGATATGAGCTGATTATATGCTTAGAATATATAATATAAAATATTTTTATATATTATATATAATATTTCTTAGATAATCAGATATAACTGAATCCCAAATATTAACAATATATTTTAATTGCTACCTGAAGTCCAGTAAAAATTCACTTACTTAACTGTACACTGCACATATAAGAAATGTACCTTTACTGTATTTAAATAGTTTACTCAGTTATATCTGCAATTTCTATTGATTTTTGTCTTGTATCATCCTAGTTTTTAAGTCATAATTTCCTTTTGGAGATATTTTATTGCCTATTTAAGGTATTTAGAACTTCAGCCACGGGTTCACTTGCTAAGAGGTGGAATCAAAGGATGTGTAACACAGAGCAGCTATAGTTCCAACTCTGTTGCTTGCTATATTCTGGTCTGTTACTGTTACATTTTGATTTTTGAGAATACCTAAATATTCATAGACTACTCTGTTTTCAGTTAATATGTGAGTCCACAAACTTGTAATTCAGACTTCCCTTCAGTCAAGTGAAGAACATTAAAGGAAAGAGCCATATAAACCATCTGGTCCTCGTAGGGAGAGAATAAATTCTCTTTGAAATTGTGTAACTCTGAATGATCACTTCTACTTAAAACTCACTTCTTTTTATCTTAATGCCAGTTTGCATTAGAATGGCAGTTAAAGCCACACTAAACACCTCACCTTTAATTTTTCTTAGCAACTAAACATGCTACTGTTGCAGCAAAGAGATAAAATGGCATTCCAAGCACCATGGCTCTCATGTGCTCCTTGAACAGTCCTTGGCCAAGAATGTACCCAGAAGCCAAGTCTTTGATGCTTGATATCTGATTAGTTAAATAAGTGCACAATTTACAACGTGCTACTGAATGCAGTACAGACTGATAATCCTTGGGCGTTGAACTTACTATAAAACAAGTGAAAACAAGTATAATAGATTATTTTTGTAGAGTAATGGTATCTAGTTTAACTGTGTCTTTAGTAAGGATAATAATGTGTGTTTTCCCTTACTCACTGGGAATAGTTCATACATACCAGTTGCTACTTAAACATGGCCATTTTTATCAAACGTTGCAATGTAGTTTAAGCGTAACTTCCAGTCTTTCTCACTCTGAAACATTCACTTAATGAAGCTGGAGCTTTTCATGCTTCTTTCCGCCTTGAAGCTGGCTTGGTTTTGCCTCAGAAGTCTGAAAACAATGTTCCTTCATGTATTTCTGCACTGTGAGACCAGAACAATGTACACGGTTTCACTCAATACATGTATATACACACATATACTCAATGCAATAGGTTTTGGACCTCAGGTTTAACCATGTGAATTATCATGACTATTCAAGCTTAGTACAACATGTACTTGGCATAGAAGCTTGAAGCAAAACCAACCCACACAAGCAAACTGCCTTTTGAGCTGCACCTTTTGGGAAATGAACACGGGCGTTTTTGTTTTGGTTTTCACTAGTTTCCCAAGGAAGCCAGGCTTACACACTCCTCCTCTGTATATTTGTGTTTCAATTTACTAATTGCAGTCAAATTCGACAGAGAGCAAGAGGCATTAAGAAAAGGATTTTTCATTAAGCTTGTGCAAAGAGGGTGTGATTAGAAAAAGATAAGTTCTTAATCCTATAATTTCAGGAAAAGGTACAGCATGAGCTCAGGTCTTGTTGGACATCAGAGAATCCACAGAGGGAGAAGTCGTTCTACATAATCTACCCACCAGAAGTGCTTTAGTCATAGTTCACGCTTTACTACACCCTACAGGATTAATTCCTCACTGAAGATTCTCCTCGGACATGAATATGCAGGTATCTAGTGAGGTACAAATTCAATTCCTCCATGATTAGAACTTTTACAACAGGTCTGTGTGTCTTTCCCTCACTCCATTTCTGTTCAGTTTAAAGACCAGTCATAGGATCCCTGATGGATGACTGAAACACAAAATTCTGCTCTTAATACACATTTAAGATATATAGACTGTGAAACTTGGCAGTGGTTTAAGTTCTTCCCAACTCTGAGCAGCTGGCAGTTAACTGGAGATTTTCACAAGTGAAGGGGCATAGTGTGGAAGTTCCTCAGTGGATAAAGGAAAGTATGACCATGGGTGGAAATGCAGTGCTTCACATTTTGTTTTAAATTTATTGCCTGCAGTAGCAACATAAACACTAAATGGAAGCAAATTGGCAATTACCCCTTCAGGACTTGAGACCATTGTGGAACTGGAGGATATGCAAACTCGTTGTTGGATCTGGAAGAAAACCCTGCCTTCTGGAAAGGATAAGGAGGTAAGTTGTATTTGATTGGTTTTCTATTTTTAAAGTTACGTAAGGTTCTTTGCTCTTTTATTTGGCCAGAGTTTTACAGTGGCTACAGTCACTTCCAAGTTTCCTTGTAAGGGAAAATGTACCAAAGGTATATAATGTGTGCTGGATCAAATCTGTATTTTAAGGGTTTTGCCTAGAAGCATAGGGTTTTGCAGCTACAGGGTCACACTGAGAAACTGTGCCATATATCATAAACAAAAAAAAAGGTAGAAAACAGAGACTCTCCAGATGCTCTTTGCAGCAGATTATGAAGGTAATAAGTTCATAAAGATCCATTTTCACATAATGCTGATACTTCACGTGCAACTCCTTTGACTTACTTTATAGCATATTGTAATGTTAGCACACGGAAAGGTAGGGTTTTCATGGTGATTACTCGACCACAGAACCTGATGCTGTTTTTTATTTCAACCTTCTGCATTTCTGTAAATCTTCAAATAAAACACTAACTCTGTTTACTCCACATTCACTGATTCCTGGATCAAATGTAGGAATTAATGTCCACATAAATGATAGGACTGGGCACATAGAGCCAGTGAAAGAGAATGTATGTGAAGAGAGTGTTCAAGAGCAAGGGCTTTTGGGCTCAGAAGATATTTTGGGGGAAAGCATTTAATTAGACTAAAGTACTTCCTTGCAATTCACAGTTCTAGTATTACCTGAGCCAAATAAAAAGTGGGCTTGCTCAAATTCTGTTGTCAGACTCTTGCCCTTGCAAGGGGCTGGTAAGTGTGCAGGCAGCATGCATTGATAGAATCTATTGGGTTTTAAATTAATCATTTCTGTCTTCATAACTGTCTTGATGCCTGTCTATTCAGTTTGTCATTCCACCTATTACTAATAGCTCCAAATCAGCTAGAAAAAATTTAACTTTCCATTGAGAAGGAATTACATGGATTTCTCCTTTTAACCTAAATGAAGTCTTTGAACTGAAAGCCAAACATATCAAATTCTTCCTAAAAATCTCTGACAGCCAGGTGGAATACCTGTAGCTCCCTACTTCCTTCCTCACAGTGTACTGAGACTGATGATAAGTGTTTATACAATTAATATTTTTTTTAAAATTTTAGCTTTATTAATGGTTAATATTTAAAATGGTTTTGCGAAGGCACATTGTTGTGAAGTTACAGACACCCCACTCCTTTTTAAATCACCCAGAGATGCATGAAAGAACTGGAACCGTGGATTAAAGGTTGATGACTTCTGCATCTCCCTCTTCTGGAGTGTCCTGGACTGTTGGTTGGAGCACAGTTCAAATAACGTCAAGGTCACGGGTTCCATCCCCATGTGGGCTATTCATTAAGAGCTGGACTTGATGATCCCCGTGGGTCCCTCCCAACTCAAAATGCTCTGTGAATCTGTAAGTACAAGAACATGTGAACTATTTTAACGCAGGTAATTCTGCATGTATGTAACATAACCACTACAATGCCTTTCCTGATTTATCAACCAAGCATCAAAAAAGACGGATGTTGGCCGTGGCATAAACCAGGCTGTCGACACGGGAGGGGTTTATATCCAGCTCTTCCGGCCTGGCTGTGCATCTTCCCTTTGGATCACGCAGCACACCGCAGGTGTTGGCGACTCCCTGGGCAGGTTGTCCCGAACGCCCCCGTCAGGCCCCGGCCTGGACCCGCAGCGCCCGCCCCGCGCGCCGTCGCACGTGCCGGGCCCAACGGCACCGCCTCTCGCGGCCGCCGGCGCGCGGGCAGCCGTTTGGCCGCGAGGGGGCCGTGAGGGAGCCGTGAGGGCTCTGAGGGGGCTGTGGGGGCTCTGAGGGGGCGCTGAGGGGGCTGTGAGGGCTCTGGGGGGGCTGTGAGGGCGCTGAGGGGGCTGTGAGGGCGCTGAGGGGGCTGTGAGGG
>NW_020884877.1:6881888-6939097 GCF_003945725.1 Corapipo altera
GTGAGGGCGCTGAGGGGGCTGTGAGGGCGCTGAGGGGGCTGTGAGGGGGCTGTGGGGGCGGCTGGAGCCTCGTCGGAGCGCTGGGCTGGGACACTGCCCCCTGTCCTACGTCTGCTTGCCGGCCGTTCTTTGTCTCTCTCTCTCTTCTTAAATTTACACCATTTATAATCCGGTTTATTTAATTGTGTCAATTTAAAATCTGTCCTGACAAAGCAGAAGCTGCCCTGGTCGTATTGGGAAGCAATAGAACCTTAGGGGTTTTACCTTTTAAATGCAAACTTAACTTGAGGGAATGGACAAGCTAAAAAAAAGTGGGATCATTTTAGGTTAAAATATTTTGCCTCTGGGTTAATGTTTCAGTGTGTTGATTTATTCATTAACCTGTTTTAATTATTTGAACAAAGGTAAAGACTGAAACAATATTTTTGATTTCAGAAATCCTTATATCCTTGTAAGAGATAATGAAACCTAATTTTAAGAAGTGTGAGACAGATAACTTATTTATTTATTTGGACATTCCCCTTGACAATGTACAGGTTCATTTTGGTGATGGATAAAGAAGCAACTGCTAAATTGCCATCTGCCGTGTTCACCTTGAATGCTATTAAAGGGCGTAGGAAAAAGAGGGATGGAACATTACAAGCTGCAAAATTGAATGCTTCTTTAGCTTCTAAAATCAAAACTAAGTTAATGAGTAAGTACTGCTAAAATAAAACTGAAGCCATCTACTGTACTTAGAATGTATGGCTTTAAAAGGAATAGTAGTTGTATTTAACATGATTTGCTGAAGTGCTGCCTGTTAAAAATACTAACTTATGTTGAGAATTTTAGGAGAGTCTGAAAGTTAAAATGTGATTGTAAGTTGTTTATTTATATAGTTCTCAGAGTATTTTGGGTCCGTGCTTCTTGGTGTGCTAGTGTTTTTGTAAAGAGTATAATCAAATGCATCTACAACACCCATGTCCACAGCCATGCTTGGGGCATCTGAAAACCGAGGACTCAAAATGAGTAAAATCAATGAACTCTTAATATATAGTTGCCATGGTAAAACACCTAGTATTCCCATCTGCAAAAATGGGATTTATATAAAATTATTCAACGAATAATTCAATGAATAATTTTATATAACTTACTGAATCTAAGAAAACTGGAAATATTAATCTGTTTGATTTAATCACTTGTCACTTAATCACTGGGAAACTTTTTTTTCCCAGTTACTCAATATTACATTCAAACATAGGTCTGCCATGGTAAATGGCTGGGGTTTGTTTCTGGCTCAGACAAAAATACCACTATGGAACATCTCAAGAAACTTTTCTGCAAAAGATTGGGACACTATAAATGTAGTGAAACTCTGTTATCTGAGAGCTCTGTTTCAAGCAGCATGTTCAGTGAACGTTGATTTCTGCTTCTCTTTCTGTGAGCGGTGCAGGAAGATTTTTTTTTTTGTTGTTTCTATATATATTTATATATTTTTGTTCTTTTTGTATATATATTTTAACTTACTGTGGCTTTATGTAAAAATACTAATTTTCAGTGAAAAATAAACTGTATAGATGAATAATGCTAGTGTCCTTTAGAAATCTCCACACTGCAGTAATACAAATAATTCATAATTCAGTAAGATTAATAGTAATTTCAAAGCCTAATGTTTGGAATAAGCTTCCACTGTTGTTGTCTGTTTCCCAAGGCAAAGAAATAAGGCCTTGCAAATGTTGGATAACAGATCACAGAACTAAAAACATAAGACAATGAAGAGCTGTAGTAGAAGCAGTTTTCAAACTAGCCTCGCTCCTTTTTGTGCTCTTTTAGAGTATTGTCAGACTTTTCTCTGCTTTGGGTTCAGGTTAACTATGTGCCTACTGTGAATGTGAGGGAAAAGCTCCCGACATTTTGGTAATATGCAGTGCCATTGGAAGAAAAAAAGTTAAGTTCTTAAACATTCTGTAACAGATATGTGTAGGTAGGTTTTCATTAGGATGGTGGAAGGTATATTTTGAATTTAAAGCTTTTTATATTGTCAAAACTCCCATTCATTATCAGAATGTTTCAATACTTTAATTTGTAAAATGCGTAATTTTTTTAGAAATTTTTAAACATTTTTATGGCCATGAAACTGTCAATTTTTAAATGCTTTCTTCTTAAAAGAACCTTAGCAGGACCTGTGCATGAAATAAGCTTGAACATGAAACAGGCAGAGCAGTCATCAGACTGACGGCCACAGAAACAGTTTTGCACTGGAAAGTGTCCGGCTTTGCTGTCGTTGCATCAAAACCTGCAGAGAAAAATTTGTTGCATAGTGACAGTTCACACAGAGAGGGCCTGGAATTGAAGCTGGTGAAAATAACAGCATTTTTTTTGTCTTCTTTAGATAACTCATCTATGTTGAAAGTATCTTTACAACAGAATAACAGAGCATTAGCCGTGGCTTTAAGTGTTGAGAAAGAAAATTCTCGCAGGCTAAAGAATGAGAGGATTTGTCTTCAGAAGGAAGTAGAAAAACTGCAGCTTCATAATATCTTGCTTCGTCAAAAACTAAACGGTTTGGTATGCTGCAAATAATATAATTTAAACTTTGATCAGATAAACCAACCTTTTATCTTTTTTGGAAACTTAATGTTACTTCTTAAAATGGTGATTTAAAAGATATATCTCACATTTCTGAAGTTGTATAATCTGAAGTGTAATATTTAAGTTTGATTTTTCTTTCATAGGTTTTATTGTTCTTACTATTTTGTCTATCAGTGTGTATGTTTATCTATAGCCACTTTGGTGTCAGCTTCACCTTTATAGGTGTTAAGATGGTATTAAAATCAATTTGTGCTCAATTAAGTCTAAAAAAAATTATAGTGTAGATTCACCTTTTGTCTCTTCTTAAGACAGAAGCCACTTAAAATATATTTTTTAAATTACTTTTTCTTTTACATTCAGAATAAAACTCTTATTGGAATAGAAGCATTTTTGAATGATCACCTTTTAACTGCAATAGAAATAAGCAGTCCTTCTGAGGTAAGATGTTTTTTGAACTATTACCATACTGAACTCATTTCACATGATAAGATTTTCAAAGCATCAGATTGAGTGCAATGTTGAAATATATATGTGTTGTAAAACATTTATCCCAGTTCTTTAAAACTTGGGATGAAACACTGGCCTAGTGAAATAAATTAAATTTTGCTGCGCTGAAAGTTTAGGATTTAATCTGGTTTATAAAGTATCTAAAAGTTAAGTATCAGTTAGCTCAAACTTAGTACTTCAGTATATGGAGAGCACGTTACCTGCCTTCCTTGCTTAGTGCTGCAATAGATATCCTACATGTGCCAACTTAACCAGAAAACATAGTCCATGTTAGTCCTTGTCTCATGGAAAAATTATGATTGATTTTAAAAAAAGGAAAATGCTGTGTTTTCTGTTTTAAACTGTTGTTTAGTGTTGCTCTGTGCTTCTATGTGTATAATGCAGTTTGCACTGGAAAAGTCTGTACGTGGCTTTGGGATGCAAGTAGGTTTTGAATTTTGATGAACTTTGTTACAAAGTATTTTCCTTTAAAATTATTGCCTGTGCTTGAATATCATGTGCCTTCCATCAGTGCTTCTGTTTTTTTCCCCATTCATTTTTGGTTTTTTTTCCCCTCTGAGTATTTCCAATACTTAAGTCATAAGAGAATATTCAGCTATTCATACTTCCCCACTGTTCTTTTGAAAGAATCTGCAGAGTTCCTTTCCTCTGTCAGCTGATCCAAGTAGCCCTGCTGATGACCAGTTCAAGAGTGCACCTCAGTCAGTGAGGTAGGAGGTTATATTATTAAGTGTCTGTGGATTTTTTTTTTCTACAGCTAATCTGTATATTGTCCTGGGTATTTTTGAGGTCATGAGAAACAATTTGCTGTCTAATTCAGACATTACCTATTTACAACTTGGAGTTTAGGGAGAGAGTGGTAGACAAAACCTGTATTTGAATAATTTGCTGGTTGCTTCATGTGATCTCACTAGCACAAAGCAGGATTCTTTAGCATCAAAAATACATTTGCCCAAAGATAGAACCAGGTTTCATAGTCGAGTTCTCATTTTCTGCTTTTATACATTATTAAGGAAACATTTTAACAATAGAATGTTATGTCAAAAAATGTAATAAAAATCTTCACAGTAAAATTTCCTCTTTTCAGATGTGTAGAATTGCCAGTGAGGCTTCCTTTAATTGGAACAGCTAATGCAAAACAGCAAGGTAGCCCTTCTCTGGGTGAAATACCGAATTCCTACAAGTGTACCACTAATTTGTCAGAGGAAGGGCATTCAGATCAACTCAAGTTTGCATCATCGTTGCCTTCTGGGACAAATAATCAAGAGTTGATTGAAACAGATCCAGTGGAAACAGCTGTTGACAAGAATAAATTTTTTAAAGGTATGATGTATTTCTGTGCAGGTGATTTATTTTTCAGAGCTCTCTGAGAATTAGTATTTAATAATTCACTACTTGATGTGCAATACAGAAGGTATAGTAAGATTCCTGAACTGTAATAAACTAATGAAAAATTGAATGCTCACCCATAAATACAGGTGTCCTGACAATCACTTGTGGAATAGTGTTCATTGAAGTGACACAACTCAAATGTAACAAAATCAATGTGAACAGAATAAAACCTTTGTAAGATAACCAAATAATAACTGAAGTAGTTATAGAAAAGTATATTTCCATTTGTGTCCAATTTCAAAAGTGCAACTTTGGTAAAATACGAAATTAGCTCTAGTGAACTAAATTTTTGAGGACCAACCAAAGAGTGTGTGTATTCAGTTAAAAAAAAATAAAATTTTTATTTTTTCCTACTTGTGATTCAACCTTCAGTAATTTTATAGAGAGTAATTTTTATAGAGCTGCACTCTATTCTTTCTTTCACTAAGCTGCTGAATTTTTTCTTTTTGCAGAAAATCAACTATGCACAGAATTAAGTTGCAGTAGTGCCCTTATGACTCATGTCAAAAATACACGATCCTTAGGACAGTCTGAGGAGCTCACAAAACAGTGTCCTGGTGGTTCATTGCCATCCTGTGCAAATGTGACGGAAAGAAAGAAACATGCAGTGCTTGATAAGTCAAAAACTCAACCTGATATAAAGGATTTTGATAAAAAGTGTGGGTCATTGAATCTGCCTAAACACGGTACCAACAGTGGCAGCAACCCCAATGATACCAATTTGCAGGAAGGTTCAAATGACTTGTGTCACATGATTCCCTCACCTCCTAAATATAGCAATGAAAGTAAGACAGATTTTAAGAAGCTGCGTTTTGCTGACAAAATGAAGCCTGAAGAAACACTTTATGATGCTGATATGGAGTTGACTGCCAGTGATGCTGGTGAACTACTCACAGTTACAGCAAAAGACAAGTATAAATTGCACCAAAATAAAATTAGTAATGCCAATTCTGACAAAATATTAGCAAAGTTCAGAAAAGTAAAATATTCTAAGAAGGATAAAGAAAAAAACAAAAGCAAGACTGAAGTTGATTCAAATTTATGTGCAGAAGAAAGGCATGCTGGGGCTGACAATAGTGAAACCTCAGAAACTACTGACTCAGAAATTCAACTATTCCAAAGTCAGACAGAACAGGTACCTACAGGAGATTGTGCAGAGAAACAGAGTAAAGCAAGTAAAGCTAAAGATAGGAGGAGGATGTACCAGGTTAACATAGTGAGTCCAAGAAAACAGGAGACAAATGAAGAAACTTTCTCAGAAATGTCTGGAGACATGGAAAGCAAAATTCAAAAAGCAAACTCGAAGTCACCTCTTAACAAGATCCCACCAGAAGTTTATTGTCCTGAAAATTTGCCATTCCAGGATAATACTTCTAAGGTGTTTCCTTTACAGGGTGACTTTCTAAATACAAATGAGAAAGATAGCAGACCAACAAAAAATAGGAAAACTTTTCAAAACCCTTCCAAAGCAAACACAGCAAAATCCTGTGGAGGGGAAAATGGCCAGGATGAAGAATATATTACAAAAAAATCTCAAACAGGGATATACCAACTTGACAGCAAGACAAAACAAAACCATAAAAATATTATAAAGAGAAAAGACAATAAAAAAAGTAGTTACAGACGAAGTAGAGAAACTGAAAATGACAGTGTTCATAAAATTAGTCAGAAAGCAGACCAAAAGAGCAGCCATTGTTCACCAGGCAGATTAAAACGTACATTGGCAAAGGCGGGCCGGAAAACATACATAATACCAAAGGGAAACCTTACACTGTTCTCAGCTTGTAAAAATCAAGAATTGAAACATAAGGATTCATTGCATGCAGAGGCTGGAAATAAAGTAACAGAAACTCAGCAAACACGAGTAGCTTTAGTTACTCAGGATGGTGTAGCTCTGAGTGCACCACAAGCTAAAGAACAAGTTGATGATGATGCTGACATGTTAAAGAAAGCAGATTTCTCAGCAGTGGCAACTAAACCCCTCCCCATTAGTAGTTCTTCTGGTAATCAGGTAAAGCAGAAACAGAGATTTAGTTCTGATAATACTGAGAGCAGACAAGAAAAAAGTTATTTCAGGCCTGTTGATCTGGGCAGGCAGAATATTTTGGATGATCAGGAAGTCCCTCATGAAATAGGTTCCTTTATGGGTAAATTAAAGCCTGTTATTCAAGTTGAACGTTGTAAGAATATGTCATTAAATGTAGGTAGCTTTTCCCAGGAAGGTCTTTCCAATGTGCGGCTCCCGGCCCTTGATAACCAAAATGTTTCTGTCAACTTCTCCATGCTGAAGGACTCTGAAATCCATGGGGAAAATGATCATAATGAAGTACTGAATGCTGAAAAAGCAGAACAAAATCTGGACCATATTTCTAAAGAGAGTTACAAAAATGCTCTGACACCTTGTCATGGTAAGTGTATGGGCTAGGAAAAAAAATGGTCTTTTGTTGAATTAGGTAGTGCCTGAAATAGTGTTTACATGTCTTCTCTTAATACTGTTCTAATCATTGCTAGATTAGAGTGGATAAAACAACATTGGAAAAGGTAAGAATGAAAATCACTAAAATTATGCATATTCCATATCATCTCTCAGTCTCAATATCCTTTTTTTAATTGTGGTAACCAATATCCTTGTTACTTCCCAATATGTCCCAAGGTGATAGTAGGCCACATGTAAATAGTCTGTATTCTTGAGAAGCAATTTTGGTTGGAGCATGTATTCAGTTTTCAAGGAATGTCATGGAATTCAGAAAGCTGGGGATTGAAAAGATCTAGTAGCTTGAGACTTTATACAAGGCAAATAAGAAGGAACTAACTATTCCCTTTATAAATGGAGAACATAGCTGGACTTCTTAAAGAATTCATTTGTGTTTCTTTATAAACACTGCAATTCAACAGGAATTCTCATATCTAACAAAAGTATGGTGAGTAGGTTTTTTCTATAATCTGTCCACGAGCAAACTTCAATATGACAACCTCTTTTTTAAAATAAGATAAATTAAGAAAATAATCAAACGTTGTAGTCTGGAAGATGGGTGTAGATTCTTCCATCAGAAGTGAAATTACTGTAAAGGAGCTAAAGGAATATATCACTAACACATCTGTGCAAGAGTTTATATATACTTTGAAATGTAGCTTTGCAGTTTTGTAGCATTAGGGGTCTATTTTGTAAACATACTTGTTCTCAACAAGTTCCTGTTTACTTCATTGTATCTGAGAAAATCTCAACACCTAGAAAGTGCCCTAGCTCAGATTAATATTTGAATTCCAAACTATCAGGCAAATATTGCCTCATTTGAATGCTGCCTCATTTGAATGCTTAGACACAATGGCCAAAAAAATCTTCAATTTTACATGAGCTCAGAGTAGGAATACTGACAATTGTGTGAGGTATCAGTCTTTGTAATTTGTAGTTGTATCTTTTCATCTTCAGTTCCTTCTTTGGAAAGTGGATCCCATAATTTTTTTACCTTTACTGAGAAATTAGTAAACTGTATCAGTATCAAAGACTGCTGACATAAAAAGCAAGCTAATTAGCTGATCTTCATCCATTTAAGTATAATTCAAAACCTGGTTAATTTTTCATCCTACATCCAAATCCCTATCTTGAATTGAAAGATTGCTATGTTCATTTTGTGCACATATGCCCAAAAAGCAGCCATAAAGCTGGAAAATTCAGTACTGGAGAACTCTTGTACAATTTGACTCTTCAGATTACACATGTATACCCTCCCCCTGCATTCAAGGCCATGAGCTGTGTGCAGTTTTACTTTTGTAAATGCAGTACCTTAGGGAGTCTTAAGCTGCCAGCTGCAAACTGCAGTGCTCATGGGGCTTCCTGAATCATCCCATGAGCCATGGCAGACCTCAAACAGCTCGAAATTTATTGAAAGGTGCTGTAGTGGCATTTTCTTTGGTTGTTTGTACCAGTTTGTGTTGAGTGTCTTTAGCAGGAGCAGTAACCAAAGTACCTGAATTAGGAAATACCTATGAAAAATAATTATTAATTGACAGTTTACGTAATTATTCAGAAAATATTTAAAATGAGGCATATAAACTACTGTATTTACAGGGAGAAAGGCTTTCCAAGATCTGACAAATACTGGTGTACAATCTCACGCTTTTGTACCTAAATCCCCCAAAACTTTAGAAGAAAACTCAGCAGCACCATCCAGACGAGCTAGATCCACTGTTTGCTACAAAGAACCCAGTCTACACAGGTAGGGGGGGCAAGTAGGTTGGGGCTTTTGTTTGCCTTTTGAGTGTGTAACTGTCCCCAGTAAAGATCGTTCAGCTGTTTATTTGGGGGTTTAACAGCCTATCACAGATCTCTTTTGCAAAGATACTTCAGTGTTGGTATAAAACTTCTCCTGTGTGGCAGGGTTTCCAAGTTCCAAAGTAAGACAACAACAGTATTCAAATCTCTAAATATAGTCTGCAGTAATAATGAACAATAGTGAATCTTAATGTTTATCATTATATAAACCCCTTTAGATGTGGATAATTGTAAATGTTATACTTAAAGGTGAACTTATACCATAATAATGTCCTTGTAATATTGTCAAGTGTAAAGAAAATTTATGCACTAATATTGTATAATTCAGTAGTTTTCCTCTAAGTAGCTGTATCTAATATAAGAAATCATTTAAGATATATAAATTTGATAATTTGTTATATTAGTTAGCTATATTAATTTTATACTTCATTTGCCTCTCATTGTTCATAGCAAATTTAGTGGCACAGGATTTTTGAGATTGTTAAAAGGCAAGACATAATAACTATTAACATTTAGAAGAGGATTTTGAAGCCAAACTTCCATTAAGAAAACATATATTTGCACTTACATGAATAGATCTAAATCTAAATGGACCTTTAAGTTGATTACTTCTAAAAATATTCTGGATTTTTTGGAAGTATAATATTGATTTAAGGAACAGTTATGCTGTGTTGTGTGTATATTAGTAGGAGGAGTATTCTTGAGGTAAAGATAGTATCAAGGCTTCCCTGTAACAGTGTTGGAAGTGAAAGGGTTATGGCTACTTACTTCATTACAAAGGTGTAAAAAGAGTATGCCTGTCTTTTCTGGCAATACTGTGACAGGAGAAAAAAACCAAATCCACAAAATGAAAAAAATTTAGAACACTGTTCTAATACACCCTAAAATATTTTTTGCTTATGTAAGTAAGCAAACTATTTGAAGTAATGAGACTATGGACAAGGAGGAGCTAAAACTAATGTAGGAAGTGTCTTCACTTTACCACTGGCAATTCAGAAGTGTTTATACCAGGTAACTTGTAAAATAAATGGGAAGGGATTAGGGTTACACTGTTACTTTACTAATTGATTTAGATGCTAAAATGCTAATTATATATAATATTATATATTGACACACTGACACTCTTTTACCCCAGAATGATAAGGCTCTGTATTTCTGAGAGAGACAGTAACTAATAACAGAAAAAAAAGTTGATGTCACTTAAGATTTCAGATGATTTATATTTTATTTGCAATTATACTGTCCTGAATGGGTGCTGTTAGGCTTTTTGTTTAAATAAGTTTTGAATTTTGTCTTATAGGAATATCACATTAATATGACAGAGGTCACATAAAAACACTACTATTTTTAGAATTATTTTGGAAAGCAGTAGTTATCTATTCCTTGCTATTTCAGACATAATTATTTACCATAAATTTAATTTCTTCAGTGAATCAAGCTTTTCATTAAGAGTATTTACCACTTGAGTTATTTTAATTTGAACTGTTATTATAATTACATTATTATGGTTACATAGGTGCTTGATGATATTCATACACAATGTCTTTTTTCTCTTTTCTTTACAGCAAATTGAGGCGTGGGGATCAGTTTACAGATACGCAATTTCTGTGTTCCCCAGTCCGTAAAGTAAAAAATAAAACAAGTTTTAAAAGTAAATCAAAATTTATTTGAAGAAGACAAAAGAATTGCCTTTATGAGCAGTACTTCTAAAATGGGTACAAATGTTTATGTGTGTATATATATGTTTAGCAATATAGAGTGCTTATTGTTCTTTGATTAGTAAAGTTCTTCCAAAGTGACATTTTCTGAAAAAGAGCCTCTGAAAAAGGGCACAGAACACTTCACTGAGGAAGGCATATACATGTTAGGTTCCACTCATGTTTTGCATTTCTGGTCAGTAATTTATAATTTCTTCAAAGTGTTTGCAGCACTTCTTAAATTGTAAGAAAAGTGTATGTTTTAATGTAAATTGAAAATAAACTAGCTTTGGGAATTTTAATGTGAGTTTTTCATATTTATTTTGAGTAGAGCCATTTCTCAGTGCTGTTTGGAACAGACACATGCATCCCAAATTTTGATAAATTTATTGAAATAGATGGAGACAGTCCTTTTTTTTTGATAGTTGACTTTGGGATTTGACAGAATCATACTGAAATTTGAATAAGGAAGTCTCACTGAGGAATAGTGGAGAGAAGTCTAGTGTCCAGAGTACATGCCAGAGGCAGCCAGGAAGATCACTGCAATGGAAATTCAATAGGGAATAGGATCCAGACAAAGCAACACCTTGAGTTTCCAACTGAGAGTGCTAGTGTGATGACTAATACAACCACACTCACCATTCAGCTGTCAGGGTCCTGTACTCCTTCCCCCCTGAAATCTCATGGATAACGTTCTGCATTCCATAATGAGCTGTCAGCAGACAAACAGTTTTCTGTCATTACCTCATTTGCAGATGCTGCCAGCTGCAGGCTACAGCTCACAGCCCACACAACTTTTACAGATTACAACGGGTAAGGTTCAGGTTAATTTTGCAACAAAGTTAGCCAGAGCTCGTTTTTAATGAGTTACAAATAATTTATTTTGGGTAGAGAGGGTGGTTGCTCACGCAGTATGCACTAGATATCACTAGTTTACATCAGCTTAAAAATTGATCAGACACATTAACAGAAGAAAAACCTATGAAGAGTTACCAGAAACACCATTCTGGCACAGGATGTCTCTGACTTGCAAATTGTTGAAGGCTGGAAGAGAATCCTAGAGAAGCCTTAATGTGCATTTGACCAATTTTTATACTTTTTCTATTCACTGTTGAAACTTTCAGAGACCAGTTCTTTGGTTAGCGAGACCTTTTGTCTGATACAGTACATCTCTTTTTAAGTGTAACTGCTACTCTTAAATTTGTTATATATGCTTAAGGATATGTATTCTTAAAAATTTATAATACATGTTTAGAAACATTCTTAAAAACTTTGCTTTTTGTACTTCATTGTAGATTTCATTGTAACCTGGAAAGCTGATGGAGAAAATAGTCCTTTAACACATATTAGAGACAAGAAGGTGATTGAGAATAGCTGGCATTGATTTCCAAACAGGAAATGAGGCTTTATTAACCTGATGATCTTCTCCAGCTAGCTTAGTGGGTGAAGGTAGAGCAGTAGATGTTGTTTGTCTCAGCTTTAGTCAGGCTTTTGACATTATATCTGATAACATTCCACAAACAAGCTGAGAAAGGAGGTGTTAAGTGCACAGTGAGGGGGGTTGAAAACCCAGAGGGGTTATGATTAGTGGCACGTGGTCCAGCTGGAGGCAAAACACTAGCGCTTCTTAGGGTTTTATGCTGGGGCCAGCACTGTTTAACACCTTTATTAACAACCTGTATGACAAGGCAGAGTGCACCCCATGCAAATTTGCAGTTGATACAAAACCAGAAGGAGTGGCTGAAATACTGGATGGTTCTGTCCAGAGGGATCTGGACAGGCTGGAGAAATGAGCGAAGCGGAACCTCAAGAAGTTCAACAAGAGGAACCTACATCCTTCTCCTGTGAGAAGAGATTCTCCAGAATTTCAGCTGCATATTTTGACAGAAAAGTGAGTCATGAATATCAAAATATATTCCTGGATGTAGTTTTCAGGTATGTCTGTTCTACATGTAAGAGCTATCACCATAAACACTGAGGCACAAAAGTATTATTCACAAATACTTCAGTAATACCACCACTGTTTGCCGTTGTGGTTCTTTTATTACAGTCTGTAGCCCTAAGGCAGCTTCCCGAGATCCTGTAGGACATCCCATGTATGAATTTGGAGTTAAATACAGGACTAGGAGGATAAGGACCTTTATCCCCTAAACAGAGAGCTTGTCTAGCTGTGGTCGCCAGTTCCAGAGACCATGCAAAGATTGTAAATTCACAGCAATAAGGACACCAAGATGTTTTCACACAGAACCTCACAGGAAAAAAGAGTATTCAATCAGTATGAAAATTTTTCCAATAAAAAACTCGCCTTATTACCCAGGCAATGTGATCTGCATGGCAAAACAGAGCTGTTAAAATTACTCTGAAAAGTTTAAGCAAATAGACTTTTTCCTTCTGAAGCACGGTGTGTATGTCACCATATTAGCAAGACCCTTATGAAGAGCTGCAGAAATGGTTGGGAAGATAGATTCTATCCTGATCCAATGTTATTTTAAAAAGAATTACCCATAGAAATTTTTATGCATTTTTTCCTTGTCTTTTTTTTTTTTTTTACCAAGTTTGTAATTAATTTGTTTCCTTTTTAATTGAAATGTTCTTGCTAGCTTCCACTGTTTGTCAACATCACTGGCTGTGTCATTAGAAATCCCAAAGAAGTGCTTTTTACAGCTTGTGTTCCCAGTGCTGGCACTACAGCAGCAAAACACGGTGGTTTTTTAAATGGTTGTTGCTCTCTATTGCCTGCAGTTTGAAAGCTAGAAACAGAAGCACATGCTTCATCTTCCCAGAAAATAAATAATATTTTAGGAGACGGTCTTAATTATTTTTCAGTGATAGTCCTGTTGTTCCACACAGCGTCAGGTGTTACCAGCTACACTGCCAGGGTGTTCCCAATATAAGCATGTTATTTTCAATAAAAGTATAAGGCCTAGGTCTTTATGCCCTCATTTCTTCCATTTCTTTTAGTATAGGTATCTTTCAAAGTAAAAAAAAAAAGGATAAAGAAAATGGCCTGAAGATGCCCAGAAGTCAGTTTAAGTAACTCTAAAATCATATTGTTGTTGCTGCTGCCCTTCTTCCCTTGCTTTCTCCATTCCTATTCTTCTTGTTGCTCAAATTAATGATCTATAACAGAACACAGAGAAAATTCACTTTGATATTTTCTAGGATGTATTTCTTTTAATTGTTTCCCAAAATGATCACATAAATGCAGCATAAAGAAGGTTACATTGCCTTTGCATCTTCACTAAATGTCCTTGTTTTACCAGATCATTTGATATATTAGAAGCTCTTTCCAGGCAAAAGATGTATAAACAGCTCGTGACTTTTGAGATAAAAATCAATCTGTAGCCATCAGCAGGGATTAAGATAATTTCGCTGAGGATAAGGTAATTTGAACTTCTCTTTATAGCTTCAAAGTTGCTTTTTTCTCATGCTTATTTAATCTGATTTTTTTTTTCATTTAATATTTTAGTTTGCCAGCTATAAAAAATTTTGGTTTAAATTTTGTAGGAAATTAATTCTATATATTTAGATTATACAGAAAGAGGAAAATATTTATGTTTCTATAAACCCTTGCCTGCACGAGTAGCCCTTAAAAATGGTTTTGATACCTGGAAGTTACTGACAATTACTTTGTGAATGGATATATAACCAAGAATTCCATTGGGCTCATGATCACTACATTGCTGGACTTTATCACAATTTAAAACTAACCTAGGAGATTGTTTTATAAGAGCCTCCCAACGTTTCACAGCGTCAGTGTCGCCCTCCGAGCGGCCCCGCTCTCGCTGCCCGCCCCGCTGCCCCGCCCCGCTGCCGAGGCCGCTCCGGCTGCCCGGGCTCCGCTGGTTCCGGGACTGGGCACGATGGCTCCGCAAGGGGAAGAGGCAGCTGAGGAGCTCGTGTTCTATGTGAATGGGAGGAAGGTAAGTATTGCCCGGAAAGAGTGTGGAGAAAGAGGGGCTGCTGTGCCAGAAGGAACCTCGAAGGGTGTGGGCACAGATTTGGCTTCCTCAGATTTCTTCATTGGAGTATAACTGAATCCTCACACAAGCCTCCAGAATAGCCATGGTTTCATCCCATTTTGGCTACCTCTGCTGTGTTTGGGGAAAAAAATGTGTCAAAGTGAAACACACTTTCAGCTGGGTATCAATTTTGGCTGGTAAGCAGTCTATTTTTTTCATTTATACGTGTCTGGCTTCTCATCTTTGATGGTATCAGATTTTCAGAGGCACAACTGAAAGTCAACAAGACTGGTGCCAAAACATGGACTGTTGACCATAAAGATAATATTGCAAGGACTGGTTGTTGATCCAAAGCAACTGTAGGGGACTAGCTGATTCTAAGCAACAGAATAAGAAATACTTTACTTGATCAAGAATGTAGATGTTCCTGTTGCTCTGTTGTCAGATGATTACAGCAAGTAAAAGTTCTTACAAATAAAGCTAGAAAAGAAATTGTTGCTGCTGACAACCTTAAAAGATCATTGCAGTGCATCGAAGTGCCAGGGAGACTTTAAAATCTGCAAATCATTAGTTCTTTGTGTTGTCACTATTGTAGCAAAGTTCTGGTGCATTTTTATTTCTGCTGTGGCCAAAGGTCAGTTCCCTCAGTGTAGCCTTTCACTGAGCAACAGTTATTTTTAGTAGTTGCAAGGTGCCCTGACACTTCTTTTCTGGAAACCTCTCTGCCTGAGAAGGAATTTCCAGAAGCAGCCCAAACTCTCCTGCAGTGTTTGGCAATTAGTTTAGTTCTATGAGAGGGAACCAGAGAATGATTCTCTTCTGGCTTTGTGGGAATGTAGTCTGTGCACTGCATTTCAAAAAGCCTTGGTTTCTTATTTAAACCTTGTTTTTAATTTCTTACTGCAGATAATAGAGAAAAATGCTGATCCTGAAGAAATGCTGCTGTCTTATCTGCGAAAGAGGCGTATCTTTTTCTTGTCTGTTCCCTAAAGTCACTCGTGTGAAAGCCTTATTCAAGCAAAATTCTCATAAATTTTAATTCAAGGTTTAATTACCAGGTTAAAGTAGTTGTGATTCCCCTAAGATAAACCAACCATATTAAATAATGTCTTTTTCTTAATCCAAATACTGTTCAGTTGAGCTACTGTACTTTTAGCCTAGTTTCTTAAACACACAAAATTATACCATCAGGCATGAGGGGTATGTGTTTATCTGTGTTCCTCCTCTCTCCCTTCTTAAAGAAGCCTAAAAACCTTGTGGTCAGTATACATAAAGCTTGACAGAATAGAAGTCTCCAAGTTTTGTGATAGTCTCTCTCCTAGGAAAAGACAGACATTGTGATGAGACCCTGAGTCTGAGGGATTTTGAGGGGGAGAAAGGCATCTTCCTTTTTGGTGGCTTTGGAATATTAAATTATCTGTTCGTTGATTCACAGTTTCAGATTGGCCACTGTTCCAGATTCACAGAAATGAGCACTTCTCTCAGAAGTGTGATCTTCCAAACGAGATGCAAGGTTAATATCCTTACTATAAATGGGCCTTCTGGGAAAAACTGAGATATGGGTTTTCAGTGGTCCACTGCAGTTTCAGGTATATAGCTGGTTTGCCCATTACATGTTACTTCCTTTCATATTTTCACTTGGAAAACTATTTTTCACTTCCTCTTTCTGTCCCAACTTACTCCTCTTCCAAAATAAGTCCAAATCAAGTTTTCTGTTTTCTTGAGGACAGGATTTTGGTCACATCACTCCTTAACTTCAATCTTATTTTCATTCAAAATTTCAATGCAACATAGAAAGGAGTCTGATGCATGTGCTATGTTACCAAACTAATTTTAAGTTCCTTAGAGGTTTAGGAAAAAAGGTGGCCCCAAGTCTTTGAGCAGCATAAAGACCAGAATGGAACCAGATAATTGTTTTTCCCTAATAAGAGCATTTTCAGTCCGTCTTACAGGAACTAAGTATGGCTGTGGAGGAGGTGGCTGTGGTGCCTGCACAGTGATGATATCAACTTATGAGCCAGCTTCAAAGAAGATACGGTATCCTTAACAGAAAATGTTGAAAACTACACAGAATTTTATGATTGTAGCTACTATTTCCAGATATGAAACTGTAAAAAGAGTTGTAAAAGATGTACTTAATAGTAAAAAAATCTAAAGTAAGGGTCACTGTAATTCAAGAGAATGCTGTAAAAATACTATTGATTCAGATATATTGTAAAATTGCTGAAGTATCATACTCAAATGTTTATTCTGACAGCTCCTGCAAGGAGGTTTTGGGAGGCATTAATTTAAGACCTTTGTATTGATCATTGGAATGTGGCTCCTACCTGCAGCTCTGTATCATGGTTTAACTCCAGCTGATAACTGAGCACCACAGAGCCACACACTCATTCCCCCTGGCAGGATGGGGGAGACAATCAGAAAGGTGAAAGTGAGAAAACTCATGGGTTGAGATAAAGACAGTTTCATAGATAAAACAAAAGCCGCTCATGCAAGCAAAGCAAAGTAAGTAATTCACTCACAACTTCCCATCAGCAGGCAGGTGTCCAGCCATCTGCAGGACAGAAAGGCTCTATCACATGTACCAGTGTCATGGTTTGAGATAGCCCAAAATCCAATTCTCTAGCTCCATCCCCCTTTCCCCCATTCTGAGTCTGGTTGTGTTTTGTCTGGAAAAACCCATCTCACATTAGGTTGAGATGTGGGAGGGGGGATGGAGCTAGAGAATTGGATTTTGGGGCTATCTCAAACCATGACAACCAGTTACTTGACAAGACAAACACCATCACTCCAAACATTCCCCCCTTCCCCCAGCTCTGTATGCTGAGCATGAGGCCCTATGGTATGGAATATCCCTTTGGTCAGTTTGGCACAGCTGTCCTGGCTGTGTGCTGCCCAACATTTTGTGCCCTTCAGCCCCCTCGCTGGTGGGGTGGGGTGAGGGGCAGAAAAGACCCTGACTCAGTGAAAGCCCTGCTCAGCAGTAACTAAACATCCCCGTGTTATCAGCACTAATCAAAAACAAATCAGCACAGATCAAAAACACAGCTTCATGCTGGCTACTTTGAAGAAAATGAACTCTGTCCCAGCACAAACCAGCACACTAGTTTTGTCATATGACTGGTAGGAAGATATGGCTGGCAGAAGTTTGAGTCTTACCAGCCCTTCAGTACTGAACTCTCTCCCTTATATCCCACTCACAAAAAGAAGGACTTTGAAACCCAGAACCCAAGTTTCATTAAGCTAAGAAATGGAATAAATTACTTTTAAATTGAGAAAACTCCAATCAAATTGTTAAATGGTTACAGGTCATTGTCAATTGAACTGTTTATTAGGTGAGGGGGATAATGTTCCAGTTGTTCTTTTAAACAGCTGCGTTACATTGGAATGCGACGCAAATAAAAAAGTTCTAAGTTACCGAAAGTGTTGAAATTAAAAGAGTCAGAACGACTCTTGAAAAGAAACACTTCAGCTGTATTAGAAAAACAAAAAATTTTATTTTAATGATTAAAAGCTTTGAAGAATTTTTGTTTTGGCATGTTGTTGCTATTGAGTATGATATTTATTTTACATCATAATTTCCTTTGGATGAGAAATTTGATTATAAATTTGCAGCAGTAATGCTTTACTTCCTTCAAATGACTACACCAATCCTCCCTTCCCATCTTCCTCCTCCAAGATACAGTTGACAGGTTGCTTGTGGGCAGGGGAAACAAGAGGAGAATTAGAAAGATTGAAGTATTGAGGAAGATTTAAATTCTGTGGAACTGTTGTCACAGATATGTTTTTTTATACTGAGGACATGAGACACGGGTAACAGGTGATCCCTTCCCATTCCAAGTGATGATAGTGACTTGACTGACTGAAAAATAATTTTCACACATTTATTATAATAAAATAACATTCATGTTCTTGATTCTCCCTTATGTTCCAAAGACACTATTCAGCCAATGCATGTTTGCTTCCCATTTGCTCCTTGTATGGTGCAGCAGTGACTACAGTGGAAGGTGTTGGAAGTACAAAAACCAGGATTCATCCAGTTCAGGTGAGAGTACAGTATCACTAAGAGGATTACTGATTTCTTTTTTGTGTGGACTGGCTTTAGTGGCAGTGCTTTTAGGGCATGGGAATTTCATATCATGATTATTTTCCTGCTAAACGGTAATAGAGAACAACATGGTTGATGAATCAAGATTTATGCTGTATGGTGGACCTTTCTTTAGTGCTGACAGTGTGATTAAGTAGTTGGTATATAAGGATTGTTGGAATGGATCAGGCTTGTGCTCCATTTGGGCTAATGGCACATCTTGGACAATGCCCCTTTAGCTGCTGTTTTAGTATAAATGCAAAAAAGACAGAAGTCCACTGAAAGTTAGTTAGCTTCCTTAGTAAGATGTGCCTGGACATCACACCCAAAATAATTGCTCTTATTTGATATTGCTTAAAGTGTTTTACTTAAAAAGTCTGATTTAGTGTGAAGACAAGATTTGCCATGGTGTCTCCCATTTAAGAGAGAATTCATTAGAGTGGAGATGAATGCTGGAAGGAGTGCTGTTTGTGGTATTTCATTTCAGGAAAGACTTGCCAAGTGCCATGGCTCCCAGTGTGGTTTCTGCACGCCTGGAATGGTGATGTCCATATACACTCTGCTAAGAAACCACCCAGAACCAACTTCAGAGCAGATGATTGCAGCTCTGGCTGGTAAATATTGCCACTTTTTAGTGTGCAGATGTGTCTCTGAAGGATTTTCTTCAGATACTCTGTGTATGTGAGTGTCTGTCTGAGTAAGTACATATGCATGCATGGATAGTTGTACTCTGTACAAATTGTTCTTCTCAACAGAGTTGCTACTGAATGCAGTCCTTGTATTCCCTGTTATTCTTTTCTCCTGGAAAATGAAGCATGAAGTTGTAGACTGTTTCAGAGACAGAAGTTCAAAACATCCCCATATGTGTCTTTTGAAGTGCTTTATAAAAAACTTCATATAAAGACCAGACATTATAAAGCCACATGCTTTAGAGAAAAGCTTTTTCTGACTGATTTTCTTTTTTCAGGGAACTTGTGCCGCTGTACCGGATATAGGCCAATCCTAGATGCCTGTAAAACCTTCTGTAAGGTAAGAAGTAGCAATGATAGGATTATTAGATTGGGCCCATTAATGTATATGTGTTTACAAACTATCAAGATTTTCCTTAAGATCATTGCTTTTCTCTGTTAAGAGATGTAGGTCTGAGTAGGTGACCTAACCCGTGAATAATATTGATTAACACAAATGTACAGAGTTTACTGTGGGTTAGTGCTGGCATGAATAAAAGCAGAATTTGGATCCACATTCTTAGTAATTTATCATGTAATGCAACACATCAGAAACCTACAGAGAAAGACATGGGAGTGAACATTTTGTAAAGGAAATAATACAGACCATCTACATGTGCTTTCACAAAGTCAACCGCATTTCACATAGTATGAATTATTTTGTATTAAGGACTTCAATATCTGATGCTTTGAAATTATTTTTTAATATCACTTCTTTAACACGTACTCCTTCTAATTTGTCTTGTTATTAAGCTTCGTCTAGAACTTTATTGAAATATAGAGTCACTCTTATCAGCTTTAACTCGTTGCCATTCTGGGCAATATTTCACTAATGGGATATTCCTATTTTAGGAATCTGTTTGTTGTCAAATGAAAGCAAATGGAAAATGTTGCTTGGATCAGGAAGAGGATTTGTTTGACAAGGAAGAGAGAGTAAGGTTTTAAGTATTTCACCTATCCCATTTAAATATAATACTTAGAATATTGCATAGCTTTTTTTCTTGTAATTAAAGTAAATGTAGTATACTCTGCCATTTTTGTCCTCCACCTTACATAATATTGTTTGATAAATGAAAGATTTTATTATGACTCACAAAAACTTTTGAGTATTTGTATATATGTATTTTGTGCATACATTTGGAGTATTTTGTATGTATGGATTTTTATGTGGAGGCAAATGACATGCCAGATAATTGGTGTAAGGTAGTTTGGATCTCCAGAGCTGAGACTTGAGCAGCTTTTCGGGTTCAGTACTTACTATTAATAGTCTGAACTCTACTCACACAGAGTGAGTATTACATTATGCAAGAAATCAGGGCATATATGAAATTTTCTTAAATCAATGATCTGTGATGGTCTGAGTGTAAGCATTGACCTCTTAGGAATCTGACTGCTGACTTGAGTTTGAAGAGCTGATATACTCTAAAAAATCAGATTGTTATTTTATGTGAAATCTCTTTTCCATTCAAATATTTCACTTTTTTCTCAATTTTCTTTCAATAATACCTGATCTACTTCTTTCAGTTGTGAGTCCTTCGGATTGGCATGAAACTAGTTTCTTATAGTAGGACTTCAGGAAACCTGTATTTAGTCCTTCAGTTGCTTGCCTCTGCAACATCATTTGTGTTAGTAGTAAAATCTAAGAAACTGTTATGAACACTTCCTTCACCTCAGCAGCTCCAAATGATGTGTGGGAATATAACA
Source organism: Corapipo altera (assembly GCF_003945725.1). NCBI lineage: Eukaryota > Metazoa > Chordata > Aves > Passeriformes > Pipridae > Corapipo > Corapipo altera. The sequence goes on from NW_020884877.1 coordinate 6,902,810, forward strand.
ACAAATCTGAATAATAATGGAATTACTAGTTTTCTAGTGATTACAGTCAGTGCCTCATGGTTTGGTTTTGGTTTTGGTTGGTTTCGTTGTTGTATGAAATTAATGATGAGAGAAAGTTTTTGGTCTTTGCTTGTCTTCTTTCTTTGTAAGGTTTCCACCAGCCTGTTTTCAACAGATGAATTCCAGCCCTTAGATCCCACCCAGGAGCTTATATTTCCTCCAGAACTAATGGTAACTTTTGCTGCTTGTAGACTACTCTTTAGCTCCATTCAGAATTAATTCCTAAGTCATGCTTAGCAGTAATTCATCAGAAGAAATGTCAAAACATTTTAATGTCAATCCAAAATTACACTCCTTTTTTCAGGAAGCTTATTGAATATTCACATACCAAAAAAAAAAACCATATTGGGAAAACGAAGTTGCAGAGTTAGGTGTTAAGTGAGAAGACAAAGAAGTAACCTAAACTGGGTTTTCAGTGCAGCACCTGAAGATATAAATGCTTTGCAGCAAAGTGAATTGCAAACACTTTTTAACATTGGGTAAACAACACTTTTTCCCCATTTTGTGGCTAAATAGTTTTGTTAGTCTTTTCTGTCAAAATGTCAGCCTCAACCACCCAGATCATGGAGTGTTTATCCCCAGTGATTAAGGAATGCCAAAGATATAAACAGATGGAATGGGAAGTGTTAGGATTCCTTAAATATTGATGGCAGTATTTGCCTAGAAAAAATGAAGGCTGTTTGCTCTACATTATTGTCAATTTAGAGATTCAAAGCCAAACTCTCTGTATCTTGCTGGCTGCTATGGAGAACGGTTCATAACTGTAAGACAGGGGTTCTTGACTGTGTGTTTGTATCACTACTGGTTCACAGGCTATTTCCAAGTGATCCATGAACAGCCAGAGACACTTAAATGCATGTGTAATCCAGAAAGGGATGCTCCTGCCAGTGTCACTGGTGACTCTAGCCAGCTAAGGAGGTAAACACCTCCTTTAGTATTTTTTATCACTTTTCAAACAGTTTTACCAAGTGCAAGATCTATGCCTACATCTTTTGCTTGGGGATTATTTATTATCAATCTTATTTAGCCCTTTGGAATTACTTGAAGACATTTTACCCACACAGTCTAGAATTTCACCACTATGCAAAGAGCCAGCATAACATTTCTGTCTTATTTTTGTCCAATTTGAAAGGCTTAAGTAGAACTGCCACTGTTTAAGAACACACTGGACTCTCAGTCCAGTGTCTATTAGATCTCATACCTGTCTGTATGTCTAAATATTTCAATCTGCCGTATTTCCCCATCAGAGAATGGCTGAAAATCAACCAAAAAGAACTCTGCTTTTTCATGGGGAGCGAGTGACATGGATCTCTCCTGTAAGCTTGGATGAATTACTGGATCTGAAAGCTGCCCACCCCAAAGCACCTCTTGTGGTTGGGAACACCGGTGTGGGTATGCATACAATCAGAATGGCTCCTGTTGCTGTAATTCCAGTGTGCATGGGAGGAATGGGGCTACATTTGGCATTCTTTTGGCATCTTCATCCTTAAGTTTGCACTCCACTAAGTTGGAATTGTCATTATGGAAAATGTCTCTTCTCTAAGTATATTCCTATCTTGCAGGACCTGAGATGAAATTTAGAGGTGTGTTCCATCCAGTTCTTATTGCTCCTGCAAGGATCCCAGATCTGAATGTGATGAAATGCACAGATGATGGTTAGTAGACTTAACTTTATTCAGACACAGGAAACTTCTCTGCATTAAGGAATGCTGCTCCATTCCATAGTGCTGAAGGTGTGAAGTGCTTTGTAACTCATTCCTAACCATGCTTGGTTCTGTGGCCACCATCCCAGTGCATGATTTGTCCTCACGATGCAGTGCAGTGCTGGCCAGCAACATTACCTTGGGCCTTAGTGCAAGGGTGATTATTCTGGTAATACTGGTTCTGGTGCTAAGTCATGCAATATTTGCCTTGTGATCTCTGTACCATGCTCTGCTGAATAGCAGAGAGAGACCCATACAGAACCACAGAGAGACTTAGCACATGGCATGCTTGTTTACATTAGAAGAAAGGCTGTGATTAAACTGGCATAGCTAATATATATTAACTAATCTAGTTTTCAATCATAACAACAGTGATTATTGCAGATTTAAAAAGTTCTTTACCTCATTTTATATGTTTAAGATTAATATGGGTTTTTTCTTAGTTAAAGTTAGACTAGGTTTTAGTGTTTAAATAAATTTTAGTGAAATTAGAAATGACAACTAGAAATAGGTTTAAATTTACCATAATAGTCTAAATTAATTAAATATAAATTACTGCCAAAATTTTAAGGGAAGTCATATCCTATATCTAATGAAATTACTCGCTATATGCCTGAACCCACTTTTTTATAAGTGGTAAACTATTTGACAGTTTTGTCATTGCATTTAGAATATCTTTTTTAGTTCAATCATCCAATTCTATTCAAAAACTAGGGTTTTTTTAGCTGAAAAGGAACTGGGAATTGAAAAGAAGCTGGGAGAATGCTTAATGCTTTTTTAAAGTCTATAAATAAAAACCTAGGTATGAGAAGGTGAGACTTACTAGTTCTGAAACAATAGATATGCAGTTTAGTTTGCCTGCCAGAAATAATATTTCCTTTCTTTAATCAGATTTAAATGCAAAACATGTTTTGATTAAATCTTTGTTTTAAATACACAAAATTTAATATTGCTTTGCTTGATTAAAAGTAATGTAAGTTATAGATATTTTTATTTATATTTTGATTGAATTCCAGTGTTCATTAAAAACATTAATATATTACATAAATAATTATTTTGAACAGAAAGGAACTGTTTGACATTTTAAAAAAAAAACCACATTCTTACAAAAAAATTGACAACTCCTCAAATAAATGCATACAAGTTGTCTTTCTAGTGGGAAAAAGAATACAGTATTCGTTGTTAGGGCTGTTTGATTTTTTTGTTGCCAGTGCTACCTACCCATACCTTAGGAGAAGAACTAGAATGTACATATGCAAAGCAAGATCAAATTATGATGAAAATCGTGTTTAAAAATAGGAAGAGTCTGTTGAAAGCATTTTGAAGCTGATGAAGAAGAGGTGAGCTATTAGCTCAGTTTCATCACTTCTAGAGATTTTACCCTCAGTCTCCTGAAATGAAAGGTCACAGTCCTTTAATATGCAAAGACCCCTCTCCTTTTTCTGCCTGTATTCCACATGAGCAGCCCCAGCTCTACAGTCTGTACCTAGTTTAAAACCCAGGTAATAAAGCAATGCACACCTTACATTTTCATAATCTTTTGGTTACAGGGCTAACTCTGGGAGCTGCCTGCAGCCTCTCTCTAGTGAAAGACATCTTGACAAATGCAATCTCAGAGCTCCCTGAAGAGAAGACAAAGGTTTTCTGTGCTGTCTTGCAGCAATTAAGAACTCTGGGTGGAGAACAGATACGAAACGTTGCTGTATGTTGTGCATTCCTTGCAATAATTTGAAAAAATTGTAGCAAATATGAAATCGGTCCTGACCACATGTAAAACTTGCATTTTTAATTTTGATTTTGCTGTGAATTTTCTATCAATACCTCTTTTTTGAACTCTCAATGTGTATAAATTTATATATAGTCTGCACATTATGTTGTTGCTTAACATAAAAACATGAAGGTGATAGAGAAAGGTGACATAAATCTCTTTTTTTTTTTTTCAAGTCATTAGGTGGAAACATCATAAGTAGAAAATCAACCTCAGACTTGAATCCTGTTCTGGCAGCCAGCAACTGCATGCTCAATCTGGCTTCAAGAGGTAGGAGGAGATAGCCTGTCTCTGTAGTAGTGCCAGAGGTACAGCATCCTATTGTATGGGGGGAAGGGAAATAAGAACAGGTGAGAGTTTAAGGAACCCTTTTCCCACTCTTATACAAGATCACATCTGCAAGAGTAGCAGTTTGCAAACAAAGAACATGTTAAATATTCCCATGTCAAGGGTAAGCATTCAGACCAACCAGATCACATGTACTTCTGAGGGCAGTGAATTACTATAAGCACTCATAAAACCTTCCAGTTTGAGTAGCTGTGTACCATCTTCTCACCTCCCTGTTAGGTTTTTTGTCTTTAGTTTTTGCTTTGCCCTGGTTTAAAATCATCCTCTGACCCTGAGAAGATTCTGGCTTTTCATTCCTCAAAAGTGCTTACTTCTGATACAGGAACCCCCATGTAGCACCTTTGTCCATACCCATTTCCTCGGTTTCCTTCCATCTCTGTGTATATATTCCTCTTTTCCTGCTTCTTCTGCACTACCTTTGGAAAATTGATGAAATTACTGGTAAACACAAGCTATCTGGTGGCTTGGAATTGCATACTCTCCTAGGTGGCTTATGTCCTTTTTGTCCTAGATCCAGAGTGAATCTTGCCATTTCAGAACATGCAATTCTCCAGTTAATACCCTGAAGGACATGCTCTTTAAGGATTGTTTCTGAGACACAATTTCTTGGAACAGATACATAAACACTTCTGCTGTGTTATTTCCATGACTTCTTCCTGCATGTTTTGTCACTGAGAGAAAAAATACTTGTCAGAATATCATTCTGACAAGTGAAAGTACAAACATTTTTATCTTCTTACTCAGGAATTCTAATGATATACCTACTTATTTGAGTGATGAAAAGGATAACTGACTGATATCTCTTTCTGTTAACCTGGCAGAACTTGGCTGCTGGGAGAGGCTTTTAGGAATTTTCACAGGTTTTTAACGTCGTTCTCTACCAATAATAGTCAGTGAAACACAGGAGAAGTGGATTGCCAAGAAAAGGAGATTGCAAACGCACTGTTAGTTGTTAGTATTTAACTTAAATCTCAGTGTAAGAGAAAATGCACTGTCTGAGATCCTGGCAGGCTCACAAGTGGGATTGGACAATAATCTTCATGTATGTAAACAAGTCTACTCTGGATGGAATTGCAAAGGCAGAAATCCGGTGCTACTATTCTTAACAGTGTTACTTTTCAGATTCATGCTTCAGCAAAATAAAATTCCCTTAGTGAAGATTTGCTGTCACACTAGTTATATTTGAGGAATGCAATTTTAATGCTAAATGATATTCTAGGATGAACAGGTTGTAGTGTCATCATCAAGCATAACATGAGGAACATGAAGAAAACAATACTGTAAATCAGCCAGTTGTGGAGTATCATGTTCGTTGAATGTGAGGGGAGTATTGCAAAATATGAACCTTTTAAAAAAGGCACAGAGGATTATCTCATTATAGAAAGTTTTGGGATAGGTCAGGGCTATTGCATGATAAATAGTGTCTACTAATAAGAAATCCTTTATTTAAAATTGCATTAGACCCCTTATGTAGCATGTGAAAAGTACAGAAGACACAGAAGATGAATAAAAAATACATTTTTACTTCAGCAGCCAAACACCCATGGTTAAGTTCCACACTGTTGAGTCACCGTGGATTTCCATCTGTACAATGTTCAGGCCTCTGTGTTCTTGCAGAACAGCAATACTACTTGGCAGTTGTGATACTGGTACAGTTCCAGTCCTACCAACAAAGCTCCTTGAGCCAATGGAGCTTGTTTAATTAATAGAATCAATTATATGTGTTAAAATATTGCATTTCTGAAAGGCCTGCTAGCTTAACTGTGGAGCGATACTGGCAAACCTGATGTAGCATAGATGAAGTTTAAGTGTTCAAAGGGCTCTTACAGTCTTAGGTTCCTTGAAGAATTTCGTCCTCTTGCCTTCTGAAAATTTTAACTTTAATAGTACATATCATAGAATAACATATATAGCCAATTTCAGAATGAACTACAAAAAGAGAAAGGAAAAAGCAACAGCATTTATTCATTTCTGAACTTGTAGAAATGTTCAGAATCTCAGGGGAAAAAACAAACAAACAAAAAAAGAAATAAACCCAAAACCTAAACAACAAAAAAATCAACCCCCTCATATTTTTTCACTTTTGCAGCAGTTCTTTCTTGCTCAGTTTTCTTCCTCATTCTTTATGTTTCAGAATGAAAGATAGTGACAACAGCAGCTGCAGAGATTTGGAACAGATTGACAGGAGTTGGGATGGGATCATCATTGGCAGTACTGGAAGGGAGAATTATGGAATGGGGATTGACCTCTGGGCACTTTTTTAGGAATTTGGTGTTATGATGTTATGGAAGATGAATTTGAATTTATAAAACATATTGCTGATAATTTGTCATGTGAACTCTGTAGTGATTAGTTACTCAGGAAGGTGGCAGATATTTCTTGCCAGTTAAAGTATCATTGATATATGTTAATTGCACAATTGTATAGAAATTTCTGGATTTGGGATTTTTTTTTTAGGAAGAAAACGACAGATCCCTTTGAGTGATATTTTTGCACATGGAGTTAGTAACAATACCATTACACCAGAAGAGGTCTTAGTCTCTGTCCATATCCCCCATTCAAGGAAGGTATGTTATTAGTTTCCTTTGATTTGCTTTATGCAGAGTTAAAGACTATGAAATAAAGAGCAGGAAGGAGCATAATCCTCTCTTTAAACTATCCCTGTTACTGTTCATGTTCTGAATTCTTTACATTTATTCACTTTCAGCGCCACTTTCTCCCAGTTTCAGCCAAAAAGCACAACTCAGCAGGTAGCCAGTGATGATATATAAAGAGTAGTATTCAGACAAAATTTTGCCCTAAAATGATGAGGGCAATAGCAATTGTCTAGACCCTCTTATGTAAAGGGGTCTTGGACAAGCTGCCGTTGTCCTCACCAGAGCAGGCTGCTCACCTGTGATATGGCTGGCACCAAGCAGGTAAAGCATTGTCATCTCCTGAGGAATTTTCTTTAAAATGGAATAAGAGTGTGAATGTGCACAGTGGTTCCATAAATGTTGCTGAACTGAATAGTAGCCTTTAACTGATACTGTGTTTGTAAGAGTGGATATGGGATCTTATAAGAGAATTATGGGTCATGTCATCTGAGTGCTGAAGTTTGGTGATACTTCGAAGCCTCTAAAATTTTGGTTTGTTATTAATACAACTCCACTCCACAAGGTCCCTGTCTTCCAACTATCTACCACGAAAAAATCTAGGTCATCTGAACTGTGTAGGTGATGGAGGACTGGGTATGACTTGCTAAAAAATCAAAGATGGTAAAGCTACTGAAAGGTCCTGAGAAGGAAGTGTATAGTCTTGAATGCTCAGGAAGTTGAATTTGTGCTCTTCATTTTTTATTCTCTTGCTTCACATAGTGCGATAAAAAGTTCCACTTTCAAATACTTAGCTGTCTGTAAATACTTTACTTATATCTGATCTTGCTCAGGGGGAGTATATCTCTGCATTTCGACAAGCACCAAGACGGGAAAATGCTCTTCCAATAACCAATGCTGGGATGAGAGTACTTTTTGAAGATGGTACAGATATAATAAAGGATTTAAGCATTTTCTATGGAGGTGCTGTGTCAACAACAGTCTGTGTAAAACAAACCTGTTGCACACTTATTGGAAGGTAAAATTTCTCTGCCTTGTCTATGTCTTTGAATAAATGGACTTCGAAGCCTTGGGTGTACTACCTTGGAACAGGAAAGTACTGAAAGATTTCACTTGCCTGGCTGATACCTCATATGTTCAGGTGAATGATCCATCCAGGCCTTCATGATGACTTTTCAGGATTGTTATATTTTGGAGTTTGCACATGAAGTGCAACTCTGGTGCAGTGTGCGGAGAGAGATGAGAGATGAGCTGTGAGACAGGTGGATGAGGTAACATCAGTTAGTTATGCATCTGAACCCAAATACTGGCAATTGATGCTGTGTCCCATACATTTGATAATCCCCTCTTACCAGTGTTCTTGAGTCCTTCAGTTGGGCTCTAAAAGATACAAAATTTGAGAACTTCAGATGTGCCCAATAAAATTAGAAGCGCAAGTCAAGCCTTCACCTTTCCAATATCTCTTCATCTACAAGACTCTGATAATCTCTGGAATTAGTCCCTAACTTTCCCTCCCAATTTGCAGCACCTTTACATGTTTCAGAGGAAAAAAATTGCAAATAATTCAAGCAACGTAAAACCAACACTAAATGGAGTCCCGCTGGCCTCTTTTACCATTTAATATGCAACTGTTTCACCAGATGAAGTGCTCATTATTCTTTTGATACTTTACATAATTAAATTTAGTATAACAGACTAATATTTTCATATCTAGGGTTGTGTAACTATGCAGAATTAACAGTGCTGAGATCCTTCAAGAAGACCTTTTTCAGGAAATGTAACAACTAACCATATACCTTGAAAGTATCTACAGTTTGCATCAATATTGTTATCTTCTTCCCTTCAAATGTAGGATAGTATCTGCAGAACAGTAATACTCTGCAAGACTGTTAATGCAGCTTTAAAGCTATAATAGGGTTTGTTTAATTATTTATTGGTTTATTTAAAAAATACTGGGATAACACTTAATTCTATTGACTTAAGGGGGCTCAGTTCTGTGAGCAACATTGATCTACACTGTTTTTCAAAATTGCAGGCCTTGCTAGAATCAATATTTTGGCTTCATTGTGAGCAGGATTATGCTTGTGGTCCATGGTACAAATATATGACTGCAATTTGTATTTTATTTTTTTTTAGTCCTGATCTGATTGTATCTATTATTCTTCCTAACAGACACTGGAATGAACAAATGTTGGATGAAGCCTGCAGACTAGTTCTTAAAGAAATTGCTCTTCCAGGCTCAGCCAGTGGTGAAAAAATAGACTATAAGAAAACTTTGATAGTCAGTTTCTTCTACAGATTTTTCCTGGAAATATCACAGTCATTAAAGGCAATGGTAAATTAGTTCTCCTTGTCTGCTTTTGGGCAAGCAAATAAAAGGGTTTTTTTAATTTCTGTTGGTGCTTGCAATTTGTACAGTGTGCTAAATATTGTCTTTGGGGTTCAGATCTACAGAATAAGGTAAGTATTTTACTCCCAAAGAGACTGATGGAGAGATGCCTTTTTAACTTCTAGGCACTCAGATCACTTTACGTCGGACATGAGGCTTTAAAAGACATTTGAGCAATGTTAATGCAACAATATACCAGTATTGAGCTCCCAGGCCCAAAGAAAATATGCAAGAGATTTTACTCCATCTGTCTGTAGTTCAAAACAGAAAGAGATGGTATAGAAATACAGGCTTTGGAAAACCACTGTAGGTGTTAAACCAACTCTCCTTCTCATGTGAGTTGTTGACTGGGAGATGAGGACACTAAAATTTCATTTCCCTGTACATTCTGGGTGTAATTTACTTGCTTTTGTCTTAAACATGTTCTTAAGAAGAAAAATATCCCTTTTACATTTTTCTTCTGTGTTGCCTTGAGCTGTTTTCTCTAAATTGCCATTACCAGGTAATTGACTATTACCAAGAGTGTAATCTGGAGTGATTCTGTGCCAGTTTGGTTAGACCCCAGAAAAAAGCTCTTCTGTCTATCCCTGCTTTATGTTGCTTACCTTAAACAAGCATATTTATTGAATCCAATATATTTTTAAACACTATTTAGTGAAATCTAAAAACTCTACATTGTTTTAGAATTGTTACTTTAGAGCCTTCCTAGTTTGAGCCTGAAAGGAATTTCCTATATAAAGACTTCAGTGATTTTGGTTGCTAGCTTTTTTATTTGGAATATACAAGATGTGAGTTTTAGTACTAATTCACTTCCTTTTCAGGATCCTTGCCGCTACCCTGGCATACCTATGGAATATAGGAGCGTCCTAGAAGATTTCAAAACCAGAATGCCCCACAGTATCCAAATATACCAGGCAAGTGATTCCATTCTAACATTGTTTTGTGCCTTACAAGACTTGGTAAAAAGTCAAGGTTCAAGCATGACCCTTGGTGTGAAGCTTAGGTGCAGATTTTCCAAGGGATTGGAGGGAACAGGCTTTTAGTGATTGATTTTAACTGTATCTCAACACTGTTTAACTGTATCTCAACATGTATCTCAATCCATGTTTGTAAAAATAGACTCATATGGGTATACTCACTTCTTCTAAACAGTTCTCTGAAGACAAGTATACTGAGCAAACTCATTGTCAGACTGCTTAAATCTGTATATTGCAGTGTGCTAAGCAATTAGAAAGAAATTAGGAAAAACCAAAAAAGACTGAAAAGCCCAAGTATTGTATATATATACTATAGTATCACTATAGTATTATTGTCTCAAGATAGGCTTTTTTATGATCTCAAGGGGGGCTCTTGAGTCTTACTGTAGATTTAGGAATTAAGATGAAGTGTGATGGCTGTCTGGTCAAATTAACACGAGTATCCTAAATCAGCACTAGAGAGCAGCAAAGAACACAAATTGTATTTTCTGAGCTCACCCTTTCAACTAGATCATGATGAAAATGCCCACAAGGATTTTTGATATTTTAGTACCCTCAATAGGCAAGAAAAAATTTCCAGTTTTTGAAAACCTAAAGAAAAATTCAAATTAAATCTAGTTACACATTTATTTGGTTGGTTGGTTTTGGATATTCCTTAGAATAGCTTTAAATACTTTAAATTTGTTCCAATTGTTACCTACAGCTTCCTTCAGAGTCATTACTAAAAAAAAAAAAAAAAAAAAAAAAAGGAACTAGTTCTTTATGGCTTTTAACAATTTGTTCCCCAGCTGTAATAAAGTGGTGAAACAACAGAAATTGAAAATTTTTTTTATTCCATCAATTGGCACTGAGTAACAAAATTTATAAACCCATAAAATCTGGTTTTTTCCACTTTAAAATTTATATCTAGCTTTTGCAAGATCCTATCTTTTGTCTGGACTCTTTTAACTGAACATTATTAAGCTTTTAAAATTAAGAGGAAAAAAAGAATGCATATGCTGAGATCTAAATACCTGGTCATTCTGTTGTGGAAAAGTTGAGGTGCTTTAGCTGAGACATCCGTTTGAGGAACTTCAGGCAGTCAGGTGAAAAGTGTTTGTTCTTGGCCTTGAGCTGATAGCAGACAGTGTGCCAGAAAGTGCAGGAGGTAGAAATGTGTAGCCAGAACACTTGTGTGCTGGAAGCTTTAGAAGAAAAAACATTTAAAGTTGTAAGCAATTAAGTAATTCTAGATGTAGAAAAGGAAAAAGTTGGGGCGAATACTAACTCAAAAATTGGAAAAGTGTTCTGGAAGTTGACAACAATTAGTTGATGTGGCACAATTAACTGGCAACACTGAATTAACTTTCAAGAAAAACTTACCAAAATCAGATTAATAAGGCACTAAATTCATACACAGGTGCAAGGAAATAAAAGTGGGAAGAAAATATTTGAATAACATTTTCTCACTGATTTACATTGATCAGTTACAATCTTTCAGTGAGGAAGACAAATTCTAGAAATTGCTGCAAATAGCTCCAAATACACTACCAGACACTGAAAAAAATCAGAGCAGAATCTTGTGAGAATAACTGAGAAAATTCTTGAAGCTTCATGACACCTTTCGGTAAGAGAGGAAACTGTAAAAGTGCTGGGTTTATCACTTTGATATAAATAATTAAGGAAAAAAAAATCCAAGTAGACAAACCTGTGTAGTGCTCTCAAAAGGCTCCTTAAGAGAAGAAATTGATGAAATTGGAGAAATCCCAGGAGCAGCAGTCAGGTCCTGCAGCCACATCTGTTTTCAATGTTGAACCAGAAGGTGCTAATATGAACAGGTGTTCGTTCATCTGATTTTCTGATTACTGTAAGAATAACATGACTATTCCTTTTTTAACTGTTTGGGGGTGGGGGGATGTATTCTTGACTGTACAGGATGTAGAGCCCAGTCAGTCTCCCCAGGACCCTGTAGGACGGCCCATTATGCACCAGGCCGGGATCAAGCACACCACTGGTGAAGCAGTTTACATTGATGACCTTCCTTCTGTGGATGGGGAGCTTTTCCTGGCTGTCGTCACTAGTTCCAGAGCTCATGCCAAGATTGTGTAAGTGTTCCCTGTGTATCTGAAGGAAGTGTTATCATGAATTGCTGTCTGAGATTTTTAGAGCAGACTATGAGTTATGTATGTACGGAACAGCAGGCCTGATAGCCACACTGCCTCGCATCCTGGAAGCAATATCATTGCACTAGTGGAAGGTTCTGTTTGGATTTAAGTGTCTCAGCCCATTTTACTGTACTGGTAAGGTTGAACTCTTTCTGATTCACGAGCCAGAGGCAGCCTAGCTACCTCCACAAAGTGCTGAGCTGTGCAGTGCAAACAGACATCGAAATTCAGTTTCGCCAACATGGTTTCGAAATCTCAGCTCTATCATGAAAGAAGAAAATTGTTCAAAATGTAGGCAATAGTGTTGCAACATTACAGCAACAAGGTGGCAAAGCTCATATGACCCTTAAAGTAGAGGAAGGCAGGGAAGAGGATTTTATTTTGTAAGAAAACTATTTTCACTTATGTTTTTAGGCTGCCAAGACACACCTATTCTAGTAATTTGTTCAATGTTCAGGCACCAAAACATATATTCAGGTGGTCTAGTAAGGATTAATTATCACAACTGAGAGGACTGGGGCTGTTAGCTACAGACTCCTTGTCATATTTCCTGGCTTATTCTTAGGCTAGGGATAGTATGCTGGGTTTGGATGTGCTCTTTCTGGTATCATCAAGGAGCTGACATCACCTCCATCTCTGTGAGTCAGTAGGATTTATTTCATCTCCTTTTTTTTCTGATCTGGGTTTCCAGAGAAGGTGCCTGTATTTTTGCTGGGATCTGATGACCTGCTAAACTAGGTACTACCAAAACATGCCATTCTTGTAGACCTTCTGCTGTTCTTTCTGGTCCTTCTACACCCATGCATTCCCATTCATTCTGCATTTATACTGGTCTTACCATTTATTTTATAACTCTCTTCACAAATCCTCAATTTGTAGATGCTTATTTGTATCTTTTGATATCCATGAAGGCTGTGAGGTCTTAGAAAGTTGCAATTGTAGCATCGTAATTGTCAGTGATTTTTCCTAAATCAATGCACTTCGGTCAGTCCAATGGGCTAATGATTTCCCTGTTGCATCTGAAGTATTTCCTAGAAGTGAAGCAGGTTCATAGAATTTTAAATTATCTTTTACCTGCACTTCTTCACATGCCAGAGAGAAAAGATGTGTCTGAACTTACGATCAGATCCTAATAGTACAAGAAATGCTCCTCTGTCTTGTGTTCCTTCCTCTGTGCAAGAGTTTGTGAAACTGAAGAATTACACTTCTGTCTTCCCAATCAGATCTATAGATACCTCAGAGGCTCTAAAAGGACCAGGTGTGTTTGATATCATAACAGCTCATGACGTACCAGCTGCAAACGAGTTTTACTATTCTGATGAACCAGAGATTATATTTGCAAGAAACAAGGTACAACTACAATCTTTTTGTAACTGTTGTTCTTCATTTTAACTGTTTTTCTTCAGCCTTTTATCCTCTTGTTATCCATCTCTAAATACTGTATTTTCCTCGATTCTCAAGTTATACTGGTATTTTTAATAGCTGGTTAGCTTCATGGATGACCTAAAAATACAGAAGTCCTAAATCAAAGAAAACTTCTAAAAAGGAAACATGGATAGCGGTCACATGAAAAAAGAATATCAGCAGCACATATGGGAATTGTTTGAACCCACTGTTCTATTACATGATGTGTATTTTACAGGTGATTTGTGTGGGTCAGATTGTCTGTGCAGTGGTTGCAGATTCAGATGTTCATGCCAAACAAGCAGCTGCAAAAGTGAAGATAGAGTATGAAATGCTGGAACCAGTAATTTTAACAATTGAGGTACTAATAATTTCTGTTTTCTTGCTTTTTTATTGTTTGATCTGTTTAATTAACAGAAGCAGCAGTTCACATTCTTCAGTTATTTTTTAAGTACATTTTTTTAAGGAAACAAGGTGAATAAGAACATCCAATTAACCAGTCTGTCTCCCTATAAATAAATTCTCAGCCTTTTGTCTAATTTCGACCACTATGATAGACAGGCAACAGTCTCAAAAGTATTAAGGTTCCACAAGTTTCACAATAATACACATTAGAATGCAAAAACAAACAAACAAACAAACAAACTCTTTCACTGTTCCCAGTGAGGAAAAGACAATGAATATGCTGATTGTTTCAAATTTTTTTGGTAGCTACCAGCTGGTCAGCCAACATATGTATATTGTAGTTAGCTCCCGATTACCTGTAGCAGTTTTATCTGTTGTCTAGCTTACAAGCCAGGCTGGAGACGTAGGAATTGTTGGGGAAATGTGAAGGGAAAGATGTTAGGGATGTAGAACATTTTAGAAATGTAATGTGGGAGTCATAGGGGAAATGGATTTATGCTGGATTAAAAAGATGACTAGAGGTAAGGAACAAAAGACACATTTGCAGGGAACCAGCATTAGTTCTGGTAGTCATTTTACAGCTTGTTTCCATAATGTGTGTGTGGTGTAATGGAACAGTCTTCTGATAGAAAAAATAGAAGTAGTCTCTTTTCAAAGACTGGCAAATTTTATTAATATTTCATTAAAAGTGAAACTCCAATGAAGTCTGACTTCAAATAAAACAAATTGTACTTTATAAATAGATTCCACTTTTATTTAGTCCTTGTGATTTCTTCCTCTCTTAATGGCATCACTCTTTGGATGATGCGGTTGTGTTCTTATTCTGTGCTGTCTTGGTCACTAGCTAGATGTATGACAGGGAAGAGCAGGTTGAATAAACTGAATGCATTTCCTTCAGAAACTGCTCTCATCAGTTACATGAGACACACCAAGAAAGAATTGCTGGAACTGAATGCACAAACTCATCAACAATGACAGTAAAGTGATGAAATACAGTTGCTCATTAACTTTGTTGGCTGGTAGCTCAAATCTCTGAAGAGAATGATGTTTGTTCTGAGACTAAAATGCTGCGATAAGTTGAGAACCTCAGAAATACTTAAAAAACCCATATTTCTCCTTTTTTCCATTGCAGGAAGCTATAAAGCACAACTCATTCTTTGAGCCAAAAAGAAAGTTAGAGCAAGGAAATGTTGATCAGGCGTTTGAAACCGTTGATAATATAATTGAAGGTAAACTGCAGAATACACTTGGTGAGAAGTTTTTGATTGTCAGTATTTGGGTTGTCTGTCTGCTCTTCGAGTCCCAGTTCTACCTTTTTTCCATATAGTCACTAGGCCTGAGAAAGCTCTTGATCACTTAGAAGACAGTGTGATTAAACCTAGTGGTCTTGTTGTCCTGCTGCTACATTCAAGTTTTTGCATCCTCTGTCCTTGAAAAAAGTCATAGAATTGTTAAGTTAGAAGGGGGTCATCTAGTCCAACCTCCTACTTAAACCAGGTCTGGTTAGAGCAAGTTATTAAGGGCCATGTTCAGTCAGGTTTGGAATACCTCCAAAGATTGAGTTAACACAACCTCTGTAGGCATTTGTTCCACCACTGTTTCACCACTTTCATACTGATTTTTTTTTCTTGTATCTGGCTGGAATTTCTTGTGTTTATTGCCTCTTATCCTTCCACTGTGCATCTCTGAGAACAGTCTGACTTGCTCTTGTCTACACCTCCCATTAGGTAGTTGTAGACAGCAATAAGATACCTTCTTAACCCTTCTCTTCTTATCAATTAATAAATCCAGTTCTCTTGGTCTCTCCTTATACATCCTGTGGTTCACCCCCATGATCATCTTGGGGGCTTTCTTCTTTACCTGGTCCAATATGTCCATGTTCTGTTTAATTTATCTATGTTTTATTTGTTGCTGTGACCACTTGTATGCAATATTATTCTGCTCTTAATCCAGTTCTGTTGATGTTAGTGGAACAAGACCAATTTAATCCTACAAGGAGTTTGTGTTTTTATTTTAGATAATGCTCCTTCACACAAGAAGTGTCAGAGGATTTGACACTGATTACCATAATTTACATGATGATGAGCTGTTAGTTCTTCTCTGCTTCATTTCTTCTGTCCTATTCCCTCAGTAACACTCGTGGTTTTCTCTTTCAATCAGGGGAGATTTGCATTGGGGGACAGAAACACTTTTACATGGAGACTCAGAGTGTGCTTGCTGTTCCAAAAGGAGAGGATAAAGAAATGGATATATATGTGTCAACACAGCATCCAGCAGTTATTCAGGTAATACAGAGCATTCTCAGAGAGAGTAGTTGGACTTGTGACAACAGAGCTTTTTAAATTCAGTTTACAAATCTTTGTTAACAGTTTAGAAGCTGGAGAAACGTGAAATTGTACATTTGGATTGTCCAATAACAGCTGCTTTGTAGTACTGCTGCATTCTGATAAACACTGAGCACTACACTTTCAGGATAAGTCTCTTATTTCCCTTTGAACAAAGTACATTGTGCCCCACTGTTGTAGGCATGAAAAACTGTGGAGTGCTCAGGTTCCTCCATTCCCATTAGCTTTCCACTGGGGTGAGGAGCAATCAGTTCCCTGCAGACTCAGAACCTGCTGAAGGTTTGATCAACTCTAACAGCTGTAAGTGAGACTGCTGCTTCATGCAGCAGTCTCATAATCATAGATTGGTTTGGGTGTAAAGAAACCTTTAAAGATCATTTAATCCAAACCCGCTGCCATGGACAGAGTTATCTTTCACTGAATAGTATTTTGAAGCCCCATCCAACCTGACCTTGAACAGTGCCAGTAATGGGGTATCCACAACTGTGGGCGACCTGTTCCAGAGCCTCACTACCCTCATTGTAAAAAATTTTTCTCATATCCAGTGTAAGCCTTCCCTCTTTTAGTTTAAAGCCATGGTCCCTTGTCCTGTCAATGGAAGGGTTGGTACAAAGTGTCTTTCTCTGTTTCTTGTAAACCCCCTATATATATTGAAAGGCCACAATAATGTCTCCCTGAAGCCATCTCTTCCTGGCTGAACAACTCCAAGTCTCTTAGTCTTTCCTCACAGGAGAGGTGTTCTAGCCCTCTGATCCTTTTCATGATGGCAAACGGTAGAGTAAAGCCAACACAGCATGTGGTCTACACAGCAACAGCTGTAGTGCATGGAACTGATGGTATTTCAGACTCAACACTGGCATCTTGTGTTCAAAGCCCAGTTCAGCTCCTTTTATCATTTCCATTGTTATTATATTGCCAATAGCCAAGTACCATGAAGAACTTTGTGTTCAAGAAAATGATTTGAAGCAAGAACATTCCTAACACTAGCAAGACCTGAGATTTTTAAAAACCAAATAGTTTTATTTTAGATAAAAATAAAATTTATCTTAGTAATAAAAATAATAAAAACTGTATACTAATAAATTTTTATTATCCCTGACACTTCTTACGGTTTGTTTAATGAAATCCAAGGGTATTATTCTTTGCTTCTGTCCATGGCCCTTTCACAGTCTTCACAGTAAAGATTTTAAATGTGAACACTACTGAGCATTGTTATTCTTTCTTTGTTTTCTAATCTAGGGTAAAGGAAAAATTATGCTCATCTGATGAAAAATAGAAACATCTATGGAACCTTTTTCTAGAAAAGATTTCCATTTCAGAACCTTAGTCTGAGTTGGCATAAAATATTAAAACTGGTTTTACAGGAGGTGGTAGCAGCAAGTTTAGGTGTTCCAGCCAACAGGATCATGTGCCACGTTAAACGAGTTGGTGGAGCATTTGGTGGGAAAATTCTGAGAACTGGCTTACTGGCATCAGTTGCTGCAGTGGCAGCAAACAAGTAAGTGTAGTATGTGCATATTCGGATATGAAATGAAAATGGGGTGAACAAGTTTTGCATTTTGGCCAAATTACTTTCTCCTTTCCCAAAGGTGCTTGTCAAAAAGTCATACAGTCCTGACTTCATGTTTTGTAAGACTGTTCAGTGCATTTCTTTGTTTTGTTTTGTTAGACTACTTATGTTAAGCAGCTCTAACCTCAACTGAATTAGTGGGCTTGAAGAAGTTGGTATTAGGATAAGCTAGACATATTCAAAAGGACCAGTCCTTTACCGGGGCTTTGTGCATACATTAAAACATGACATTAACCATCCAGAATGTCACTGTCACAGCAAGATGCGGAAGGAAGAGTTCATGAATGGAATTGCTTTTAAGACGTACTTCTAGTTCAGTCCTCAACATCTTTCAGTCAAAATTAGCTTCAATATATGAGGTATTGAGTTTTTTCTAATACTACTTGAATTAATCTAAGAACGTTAACACATAAAGCTCCATCCCCCACCTTCCATATTTGGAGGGACAATATTGGCAATTAGCTGTCAGGGCATAGTAACTCTTATATAAACATAGCTGATTTACTGCAGAATGCACATCAGGCTACGTCCTGTCAGCCAAGATGATCTTGTAATCTGAGTGGTTAGCTCAATAAATTTATGTTGCTTCATTTGTCATTGTTAGAAAAACAGCTTTTGATTATTTTTGGACATATTATTATCTGTGTTTTCAATGAACCAGATAATGCTAAAAGTTATATTTCTTTTACTGTTTAAACTATCTTTTTTATTGTTAGGACCTTATTTTACACCTTATGTCCATTTTTTCTAAAGTATCTAGTTTAAATTGTATATGCACTTCTAGACTAATTTTCATATTTTTATTATCATTCATGTTTTGGTTTTATTCCAAAACTCTGTTTCAGTATGACTCTGAATAGCTAAGAGGTGACTAACACTTAACACTGAAATAATTTCTTCAAGAGTAGTTTGCACTGAGTTATCTTGTTGGCTTTCAAGAGTTGAAATGAAAATTCTGACATGATTGTAAATGTGAAAAATATGAACTCTGGACATAGCTTTAAGCATGTACTTCATCTTATTAAAGTTAAATTTAATCTAAATGCATGTTTATATGCATGGCTAGATCTGGATACATGATAGCCATCTTATTAATAACAACCCTTATTTTAACTGAAATTTGACTTTTCTTTTTTTTGGATTTAGAACCAGCAGGGCAGTCCGTCTTATTCTGAGCCGAGGGGATGATATGTTAATCACCGGTAGCCGACATCCTTTTATTGCTAAATATAAAGTGAGTGCCACAAGAATTAAGTGAAAAAATGCCCACCTATACTCTGTGAATAAGGATTTCAGTGTTACTGGTTATGGTTCTACTATTGAAAATTAGTGTAACGAATTCAATTTTAAAACAAAACTGCTAGCCAGGGAATCAAGAGATAAAGTTGCTGTACAGCCCTTTCTCTGCTTCTTCTTCTGTCTCTTCAGGGTTTTGTTTTGGTTTTTTTCCTAGTTCCATGTCCTTTTCCTTTTATAGCTCTTTCTGTCTTTTTTGCTGGGAGCAGCAAGCTAACCTAACTCAGACTCCTTCTGCAGTGGTTTATTTTAAACTGCCCATATGGTTAGATTCACATAAAGAAAAAGCTAATTTTTCACAGAAAAAGTGTCATGCAGGAAAACTCATCCTATGGAGGAAATTAATCTCTTCCCTGCTCATGCTCTGTCATCAGTCATAACTATTTATTAGGATAATTTCTGCCTTCTTTTCCATCTCTACTTGTCATGGAAATTACACATGCCAGCCATCATAACAGGTTTTGAGTCCAAGTTTCTGCTGAATTGATAAACTGAAAGATAGATTCCTCTGTAAAAGTACCTCTCTTAATAGCACTACAGCTTGAGCTCAGTGCCTCCAAAGAGGGACCCTAAAGAACAAAATTCCTGGACAATTATACCCTTACAATCTAAATTCCCCACCCCTAGTGTGACAGTTGAGACTAGAACTAATATTAAGAGTCTGGAGTCTTTGCAATCTTTATTGAGTTCTTTCATTTTCTCTAACTAGGTCACTTTTCTTATATCTAAGGTTGCAACCCCTGCTAGAGATTATAGCTTCCTTATCTTTCAGCTTTAACTGGCTCTGAGGCCTTCTCTTATTTAACTACGTAAAAGTGCAACATATCTAGGTAAAAATTCACAGCTTGCAGCCTAAGGCTTCAGAAAATTTAGCTGCTAATGCTAAGCAAGTTATGCTGAACAAGTTCTACATAAGTACTTTACAAAATTTTGTGACACACTACATAGGTAAAGCAAAAGAGGTTTTATAAGATCCTTCCCTGAAGCTGAAAATGAGCCATAGCTCGTGTTGAGAATTCAGGAGCTATTAGTGGCAACATGTGAAAAGAGGGATGTGAAATAAAGATAACATTTCTTTGTTAATAAAAACAAATGTCATACTCCATCTGCCAGATGCTATTCTTACCAATTAGAGTGGGATTTGACTTTATCTACAGTGAACATTCCTAGGTGACACACTTACCAGCTATCTCAGGCAATACACAAGGAGCCACTGGGCATCCCTGCTTCTTCCTTTCCCAGTGGGCTGATGAAGCTTATTATGTGCTGTACCTCTGCAGATCACAGATGCCAGGTGGGAAAGCCAATGTCTTAGGAACATACTTTCTTTCTCTCTTTCCTTTTTATAGTTTCAATGAAAGCTGTCCAGAAATTAATAGTGCAGTCTGATTCTAGCTGCATGAGTTGTATTCATTTTCAAAATATACAAGCACTTAAGAAACGAATGCCAAAATCTAAATAGGTTACTGTTGATCCTTCTAGGTTGGCTTCATGAACGATGGTAGGATCAGAGCTGTGGATGCCAAATATTACCTTAATGGAGGATGTACTCCTGAAGAATCTGTTTTGGTAAGGATTCTACACTGGCAAATCTTACAATATGGAGGATTCATTAGCTGGAAAATTATGAAGGCCAAATTCCCTTGCTCCAACAGAGCCTTGGAATTATTAGTCATATAGACTTTTGATGTAGGGACTTCCAACAACTAGGTTGTTGGAAGAATCTACACCAAGTAGTTTAATCTTATTGTGTTTGGTTTCTACAGGCAGATTTTGGTAGCCACAATGATGAGGAGCATGTACATTAATGCAGATCATGTCAGAACCATCTTTAGATGAAGTTCTACAAGGATACAATGAAGCTGGTGGGACCTAGCAGGGATAACCCAATGAGTAACTTTTCCACCCAACCCAGCTGTAGCTGGCATAACACATAGGATAACAACCTTATTTTATGGGACCCAGTCCCAGAGTGAGCCAAGATGCTTGATGCTCATCACAATAACCTGGTTTTACAGCATAGGAGTTGAATAACAGTAATCTATGCTTAACTTGGTTATTGTTCAGTAACAGTTAATAATGTTTTAACACTCTATGATTGCACCAAGATTAGAATAGACATTTCTGAGAAGAAACATTTGTATAGCTAAGAGTTGTACTATAACAATGTCGTCTTCACTCTGATTTATCAATAACTCTCTAAAGACTGATCAGATATGTATATTCATACACATACCTTCTCTGAAGTCCATAAAAGTTGTGATCATTAAAAAAACCCACCTTTTTTTTTTATATTCTGCAAATGACATTTCAACTTACATTTCCTCAGTGAAAAGTTATATGGCATTATTCATATGCGTGGTTATTGCAGCAAAATTATTTTCAGTTGTTTCTATGCAGAAATGTTTTAAAGTTTATTGTTTAAAGCTTAGTGGAAACAGTTGGAATAAAGGATTAAATTTGCCATTCTACTTACCACTGATGAGAGTCAGTGACCTCTTCATGAGGCATCAAACTATTTTTTTAGCTTATTTGTTATTTTGATAGTGACTCCTTGAGCCTAGTTTGAGGTTTCTAATATGAGATTTTTCCTCTTGATGTAGGGGGGTTTTTTTTAAAGTAAAATCTCTACAAGAAAATCTTAAGAACCAGGAGAAACTGTAGACTGTAGTACATATGCCTTCTGGTGGAACTAAAGCTTAAGTGTGAATTTCCATCAGAATGCTTTCATCAGTTCCTTTCATAGCCACTATGGCTTTAAATCTAATCTGCCTATTTTTAGCTTTGTGTGGCTTTTGATATCAAAGTAGGAGTAAAATCAATCATAAAACGGCATATCTCTTACATCCTTAACTACTGATGGCACTCAGCTAATAATAACATCAATTGTGTTCTGTGAGTATCAAAGAAAGAACTGAAAACTAATCTGCTGCATAAGAAATGTAAGAATAAAATCTGTATGTGTGCATGAATGCTCTTACTACCATTGAATGCTAGAAATCCAATTTTAAATTAATTGTCGCAAGTAAGGTCTTTACATGAGATGAGGAAGATTTAAATGTGAGTTTGAAAGAAGCACTGTTCTGCCATTAAACTAGACCTGTTTGTCCCCTACCTCAGGTAGCAGAAGTATCCTTATTAAAAATGGACAATGTATACAAGATTCCCAACTTGAGATGCTGGGCTTACGTCTGCAAAACAAACTTGCCATCAAACACAGCATTCCGAGGGTTTGGCTTTCCCCAGTCAGGACTGGTGACAGAAACTTGGATAACAGAAGTTGCAGATAAAACTGGTTTACCACCAGAAAAGGTGACGAAATGAAGGCATCCTCTCTTCTGAAACGAAGTCTATGTGGTTGGAAAGTTAAACCCCTTTAAATTAGTGTTTGAACAAGTCTTTTCTAAGTTACAGATAATTCGTGCTAAAATTCATATGTTTTTAAATCAATGTCTGGTTGTTGAGTGAATAATATGCTCTTAGAAACTGAACTAAACTGGTAATTGTTCAAAAAGCATACAGTGATATTCTTGATGTCTACTAGTCCCCCCAAATGCTCAGTTTGCTTCTAACAGGATTGTGTGATAGCTGTTGATTTCATTTTTTCAGATTAGGGAAATAAATATGTATAAGAAGAATGAGCAGACACACTTCAAACAGAAGCTTGATCCACAGAACTTAATACGGTGTTGGAATGAATGTATGGAGAAATCTGCATACTACAGTAGGAAAAGAGCTGTCAGTGAATTTAACAAACAAAATTACTGGAAGAAAAGAGGGGTTGCCATTGTACCAATGAAATATCCATTTGGAATGGGCGCACGTCACCTTTCTCAGGTGAATTTCCTTGAAGAATAAGTGAGCTGAACATTTTATCCATAGAAGATTACAGTTACTTTGTCTTAGGATACAGAACAAATGTATTATCTTTCAACTTCTGGAAAACAATCATCCTCCTAATGGCTGTTCCTTGAAGAGGCTACACTAGATTTTAGCTCTCTTCAAGCTGGGATCGAAGGTGTTTGATTTTCAGGACTTGGGCAGCTTGAACCCTGCCTACCTAGAGGCCAGTGCCATCTGTTGTGATACAACCTTGGAACAGATGAGCTGAACACTTCTACGAAACGTTTTTGAAGACTGAGGGCAAAATGTTCATTAAATCAGTTATCCACTGTAGGAATAGCTCTGAGCTTACTCTTTCTGACCGTGAGTGTACTGTGGGATGCTGTTTTTAAAGACTTAACTCTTTGATGTCATCAAAGACTAAGTAAAAGGAAGAAAAAAGGACAGTAGTATTTTTGGTCTTTGTATTTTTTTTTAAGGTGAGGGTCCAGTTCTTTTGAAACAGACAGCATTCTATCAATTGCAAATTATCTGACTGGCTTATGTCATATCAAACTGGCTGTCTCTGTTCAAGACTAAAGTCACAGGGTCTTTGTAGTCTACAGTGCTACTTCTGGCTGAGTACAGGAGGAAAATCTCATTCAGAATCTTATTGTTGTGTCTAATGCTGACAGCCTGCCCAACCTGTGCAGTTGAAAAACCTGTGTCAAACGCTCTCAGACATCAGTGAGAGAGAAAAGGGGACTTGCAGCAATTTGTGTGTACAGCCATTAGTGAGGGAGGTCCTTCAGCCTATTTTGAAATGATTGAGATACTGTTGC
The DNA here is from genome assembly GCF_003945725.1 of Corapipo altera. Taxonomy (NCBI): domain Eukaryota; kingdom Metazoa; phylum Chordata; class Aves; order Passeriformes; family Pipridae; genus Corapipo; species Corapipo altera. The sequence continues at coordinate 6,926,477 of NW_020884877.1, forward strand.
CAGGTGTAGGTTTATTTCAGGACCTAGCAACAGAAAAAGCAGACCTCCAAGGATTTGTATCTTTTTCTTTTGAAGTTCATTGTAGAGGAAGAGCAGCAACTAGCATTCCAAATTTTACCATCTATTCAAAAGCATTAAACAGATAAACTGAAATACATTTTAAAACTTTGTCTTTTTTTTATTCATCAATTCATCATATAGAACACATTTCTCACTAATCTGATCTTGATTTCGTTTTTCTTTTTTAGGCTGCTGCACTGGTTCATATTTATACTGATGGGTCTGTGCTTCTGACACATGGTGGAATTGAAATGGGTCAGGGTATTCATACAAAAATGATCCAGGTAACGAATGATCCAAACAAATATTACCTCATGCTTTGTCTGTCACGCGGATAAATAGTGTAAAAGTTTTCTTTTTGGTTAGTTAGTGTACCAGTAGGACAATTTCTTTATCAGCAGAGCCACTGATTCTTTGCATTGATAGAGTTAGAAAGTACCTTCGTTAAGAGTCATAGAGACAATAAGAAAAGAAACCCAGACTGATTGTTTTTTATTCTTCTAATAGCATGTGAAGAGGCTTATTAGAAATAAGATTTTGGGGGCTGATCCCATAAAACCCATGCTGAAAAAGGCAGTCAGTATTCAGATTAGTATACGGTCAAGCTGATAATATGTGCTAGTGGATAATTGGGAGACAGACTTGTAAAGATATTTATTAAGTCATTGAAAGCTTGGGATCCGGGCTTGCATGATTTGCCCTAAGAAATACAAGTGTAAGCAGCAAAATCAGGAACGAATGCTGGACTTCAGTCTCAATCCAGTGTTTGAGCAGAGCTAAAACATTTCCCTTCTTTTCTGCTTCTTTGTACTGACAAGTTGGACAGAATTATTTCAGCTGGAGACTGGAAGAGAACTTGTGAAACTTTATCTTTCATAACATTGCTGTCTTCTAGCAAATACTGGGGAATTGTTGGAGTGTTTAGATTAGTTCTAAAAGAGAGAAGACTATGTTGTTCTTCCTGAAACAGGTTGCTAGTCGGGAATTGAACATCCCCATGTCATGTATTCACTTCTGTGAAACAAGCACAACTACTGTTCCCAATGCGTGTGCCTCGGTAGGATCTGCAGGGACAGATGTCAATGGCATGGCTGTGAAGGTAAAGAATATTATTTAGTTTAAAAAAAACACCCTATGCCTCGAGGTGTTTAATGCTTGTCAAATTTTAGTCACTAGTGATCCCATAGAAATAAGTTTGTGATTACCAAAATACTGCTGGAGATGGCCAAGAAGAAACATGACTTGACAGTTTCTCAGTAATGGTGCTTATGAGTTTTCAGAATACGATCTGAGCTTTCCCAAAAAGACTTATACTTGACAAAATCCTTGTTTCATCTGAAAAACTTAACTAACTTATACATGCAAATCTTGTACCCTGTTCCTGTTTGAAGTCTACTGATTGATTTATGCAGATTCCAGCCCTTGTAACTTCACCCTTTGTGTTTTATGTTTATGCAGTTAAAATGACACCTTCTACCATACTTTTTCAAACTAAAATGACAGTAAAGCACATACTAATGAAGTAGTAACTAAAACATATCTTGAATAGTACCAAATGTATCTGTGTTAATTTTGTGTTATATTCTCCTGAACTCTCAACCAGGATGCTTGCCAAACTCTTCTGAAACGCCTGCAGCCAATCATAAACAAGAACCCAAAAGGGACCTGGAATGATTGGGTAAGACATGTGAATCCTACTGAACGTGTTTGAATGCTTGCAGAAACTGTGATGTATGTATTGTAGTCTATAAATCTGCTCAGCCTAATAATCCTGAAGTTAAAAACTCTAGAAAGAGGGTATTCCACAACAAGATGGAGTGCTGTAGTAGGGTAGTCAAGAGAAGGTTATGGCCAGGCACAAGTGACTATGTGGGAGATAACAATTCGACTTATTGCTAGTACAGTGTCTAAATATTGCCAGTGCAATATCCAAATAACAGATCTATTACAATGGATTATAGAATAATCTGGTTGTGGTCCCTCCTGTTGAGTCATGAGCTTCACTGGGATCCTCATGCTTTCTAAACTTGTCAGAGAAGTGTAGGTGTGGCTGGGTGCACTTAGTTTCAGATTTGGTTCTCAGTCTGTGTCTAAAGGGTTAAAATATTTTGTGGTGTAACCCCAGGCAGCCACCAAGCACCAGACAGCTGCTCACTCACTCCCCCACCAGCAGAATCAGGGAGAGAATTGGAAGAGTGAAAGCTGGAAAACTTGTGGGTCAAGTTAAAGACAATTCAATAGTGAAGCAAATGCCATGCACACAAGCAAAGCAAAAAAATGAATTCTTTCACTACCTCCCTTGGGCATGCAGGTGGACAACTCTCTCCAGGAGAACAGGGCCCCATTACATCTAATGGTTACTTGGGAAGACAAACACCATCACGCCAAAGGTCCCTCCCTTCCTCCTTCTTGCCCCCACTTTGTATACTGAGCATGATGTCATATGGTCTGGAATATTCTTTTGGTCAGTTAGGGTCAGCTGTCCTGGCTGTGTCTCCTCCCAGCTTCCGATGCACCCCCAGCCTCCTCGCCACAGGGGCAATACAAAAAGCAGAAAAGGCCTTGACTCTGTAAAAACACTGCTCAGCTACAACAGAAATGTCTCTGTATTATCAACTCTGTGTTCAGCACTAATCCAAAACACAGCCCCATATCAGCCACTGTGAAGAAAATTAACTCTGTCCCAGACACACCCAGCACAGGTTTGGCTAGAAATGAAGAGATTTGCAGTGTTTGGCCTTGCAGAATCCGTAGTTACAGAGCAAAAAAAGCACCCATGGAGCTACTTTAGGATTTTATCTCCATATTTAACCGGATCCTAGAACTTTTTACTCACCCATCCAAAAGTAAGTCTTCTCCATCTTTGGGGTAGACCTACCCTGCAGGCATCCCTACCATGGCCGGGGATCCACCCAGACACTGCCTGCAGCCTCAGGAGATCCAGTCTCCAGCCAGATTTTATAGCCTCACACAAACCCATGTGCACCAATCACCAACATCTCAGCTCTCCTATCTCTGTAATGCAGTAATTATGACAGCGTCCAAACAGTTCCTCCAGCAATTCCCACTGGTGATCTTATGTTAGGACAAACCACATTGCCCATCAGAGACTGCAGAAAGGATGAAGGGGTGAGAGGTGGAGAGGATGCTCGTGAAGACCTGCCTATCTTTTGTTACTGTCACAGGTGCTTGGTTTAGATATCTGGGAAACAATCCCCACATCATGCCTGGTTAGAAAGGAGAGGAAGCTGTCTTTGAAGTCACATTTGGAGTCACAGAATGTTTTTATGTACAAAAAATATGAGCTTGTGCAATAACATGACCCACCCCATCTTACTCTCAGACAAGTTGTTGCAAAAGATTATTAGGGTATATGACCCTAAAGTGTCAGTTTTCTTATGTAGCTATTCTTTATTTTACCAAATCAATAAAGAGAAACCTTCTCAACTTCTTCTTTCCATCTCTCTCCCATATGCAGTATATTACAGAATTGCACAAAAGGGAGCAGGAATTCTTGCTCCAATTGCTCTAATATGTATTTGGTTATAATATTAGTTACATTTACAGTAGATTAATATAGAAATAGTGCTAAAGTTATTTGTAGAAGTGGCCCCTATCTGATACCACTTGAAACTGGAATAGAATTTTAGAACTGGAAACTGAATTTTGTTAGTTAAAAGCTTTCTGCTATAATATGAAGACATGGCTGAGAATCTAGTGCTGTGTTGAGATGTTAAAAAAAACCCTGTTTATCCAGTATTGGTCATTATCTACAGCCTAGTGAAATGGACATTTACAGATCCAGTATATACTAGGGTGTCTTCTTCTCAAGTAATTAAATACTGTAATAACTGTGAAAATATAAACACTTTCTTTGCAGCATTAATTCCTAAGAGTAACAAGAAATGTTTTCATGTGTGTGCTAGCTTGCTGACAGCTATGTATGCAAAGATAATCTCCTCTAATAAGTACAAAATTAATTTGGATGATTCAGACACACCAAAAGTATTATCAGGAGTGGCTGACCTAAGAAAGAATGTTTATATATATCCAGAGAAGTAATCTTACATCTTACAAAATCAGTAAAACCAATCAAAAACCCCACAAAAACTTCTTGACTTGTAAACTGAGTAAATCTAACATGAGAATCACTGAAAGGGAATGAATTTGGGACCTCATACTGTCACTTTTACCACAGGAAGAATTTCAAAGAGCTTTTATCTTGAAAACTGTTATTTTTGTGCAAATAGGTCATGCAGTTCTTTCATGCCATGTGGTTGTTTGACCTTGGCTGAACTCCAGGTGCCCAACAAACTGCTCTATCACTCCCTTTATCAGCAAGACAGGAGAAGAAAATAAGATGGAAAACCCCCCACAACTCAGTGGGCTAAGATAAAGGCAGTTTACTAAAGAAAAAGCAAAAGGTTGCATGTGTGCACATGGTCGTATGACCCAATATAATCAGTGACTTATCAGCTACATCTGTTCAGCTGACAAAGAGAGACTCATTTCTATTGAATTTGAGCAGAAAAATTGAGCAGGGCCCTTTCTGACTCTGGCATTACCAGTAATAAAGATTCTGCAAGAACACCACTGTTGACAGGTCTATTCCTTAAAGTATTGCCAAAAGAATTTAGATTGCTCATTGAAAGTGGGTTTAGTTCTACAGTATTAGGCACCATGTGCAGCTAAACATGTTCAACTCAACTAGTCTTCCTTTCCTTACAATTTTTACAGTTTGGATTTTAAGTAAACATAAGTCAGTCAGTATACATATGTAAATAAAGTAAATATATGTATGCATGTTCCGTCGTGACTCCTTCCTTGGTTTACCACAAGCACTGCTATATTTTACAGATTAAAGAAGCTTTTGAACAGAGTGTGAGTCTATCAGCTACTGGCTACTTTAGGTAATATATTTTTGTTCCTTAAAAATGCATAGGTTAGACCAGGACTGATTTCTGAAGATAACCAAGGATGTAAATAGAAGCTCCTGTCCAACAGTTCTTTCTAATGATTCATCTTATGTTTTATGTAATTAATTGATATATTGGGGGTTGAAAGAATAAAGTTTAGATGTTAATTTATTACTAACCCTATGTGGACTCTCTAGAAAGTATTAAAAGAATAATTTGTGCCATCTTTGCTCCATGATTTGGCCATTAGCAAACCAGAAAGCATCAAAAAAGGGACTGCTGCCCATAACAGTAGGTGTGCAAAGGGGAATATAGTTTGTTTACTGGAGGCTGTATTGCTATAAGCTATAAATACCATTGTACTACCAATTATTTACAATTTTATCCGCAAACTGGATCACACCAAGTTGCATGACAAGAAGAACAGTGGCAACATTAAAATATTTATCCAGGACACACCTGTAACTAGCAACCAGGTGCACCTGTGAAAAAAATATGTCCATTTGATTCTAGATGTGAGCCCTAAGGTTATTTCTCTTTAGAGGAAGGAGAGTTTAAAATGTCTGGTTGAGTTTAGCAGAAAAGCTTATGGTTATTTTTGTTTTTAAACTAAATCAGGAATCAGATGCCATGATTCAGCACTAACTGAAAGCTGGGGACTTAGGGCTCACATTAGAAGTGAGGTTGCTAATTGACCCTAGTTTTTGGAGTCATTGTTTTGACTTCTCTGCTTCTGGAGCCTCACAAAATTCCCACCATATATACTCTTAGATATGGATTTATTCACAACAGCATGCTATTGGAGGACACAATAACCTTAAACATAGTTCCCACTGCTCTCTCTCAGGGCAGTCTCATCATTCTTTCTCTTTGAATTCTTTCACTGTGTTTATAAAGAACCAGAAAGGGAAAATTCCTGTGCTATAATTCAGGTGGGATTCAAAGCAAAGCTTTTCTCTTAGCCTGTTGTGCCTTATATCTGCTCTCCATCCATGAGTATTTCCTACTTATCAATAACAACTTTTCAGGTCTTCAGGCAGTCTGGAGTAAGTTAAAGAGGCACTTCACAAACCCAGACATATTTAAAACACCCAGAAATGCCCAAATAAAATGTCCCTTCTTGCCATTAAGTCTGCTTAAATATGTTTTCTGCTTATGAAGCCCTTTAGGAATGTAGATATCACCAAAATAATGAACAACAGTCATACTTTGCTGTTGACATTTAATGGTGTCCAAAAATATCTACAGGCCCCTGAGCCTCAGATCCTGTATTGATCTTGTTCTTATCCAGTCATATTCTCTACATCCAAGAATCTCCAAGGCAGCAGAGGCAGATGGACTACGAGTAGTTGAATATGTGGATTTTGTGTATCCCTTTTTCGATACATGGTTCTATTCTATAATTGCTTTATGCACTATTATTTTAAACATGCTCAACAAAGACATTTCAGTCATATGTGGCCAGAAAATATGCCTTAGTCCCACAGCTCACATGATTGGAGATACTACATTTCCCTGTCCTTTTGTGTACCTTGGATTTACCCTGTCAATCCTGACTACTCTGATTTCCCTACTAACCGAGGAAATAAAGGTGTAATTACACCTTTATTTCAATAGTCCTGTTTTAACCCTCTCACTCATTTTGTAGGCTGTTTCTGTAATTAACTCTTTCATTTATCTCTTGTAAATTATTCTTTCATAGGTCCTGACAAATTTTCCTCCCATTTCTAAATTCCCTTGTGTGCTATTACCTCAGCAACCATTACCTTAAATTTTTACTCTGTATTTGATTACTGGGCTTTTATTAATATATGTCTATGATTATGGTGGTTATAGACTCTCCTAAACTGAAATAGCTTGCTTGTGTGCTAAATTTTATATAAATACCAGATACATCAAACCTAAGCTACCAGTGCTCTGTAGGATTTCATGGAACTTTGGAATTCTGACCTGTTATTTAAGATTTCCCTGAAGATTTTATACATAAGATCTTAATACTTAAGATTTCACAAGTAGTTTCAAACTTCTAAGTGGTCCTCTGCTTTGTTATAATGCAAACTGTCATCAGTTTTCTTCTTATGGTCTTTGTTTCTTCCATCAGAGGTTACGATGAATACATGGATTGGGAGAAAGGGGAAGGACAGCCATTCACATATTTTCTTTATGGAGCTGCTTGTTCAGAGGTTGAAATTAACTGTCTAACAGGAGATCACAAGGTAATAACTGAATATCATGAAAGTTTTATAAATGAGGCTTACTCCAACAACGATTCAGGCTTTGCATTCCTAAGTGACCTGTCTTCACATGACAGTAAATATATCAACAGTGTAAACGCAAATTACAGTGGAGCACAATGAAAGCTGTGCAGTGTTAACCAGCTTCTGGCACATCTTGTACTAATGTCATATGCGTTCACTTTTTGGGTTTCTCCTTGTTTGTCAGCAAATAACTTACAGCAATATTCAATTTCTAAGCTTTTGACCATTTGGATAGATAAATCTCATAGACTTGCTGATCATATGCCCCCTATCTATACTACGTGTGTATTTATATGGAGATTTCCTTGTGCAATGGGAAAAATCTGGCAGGGCTGTCTCTGGCTAAACTTCTGTTAAAGTTGAGACAAGCCCATTTTGCTTGTAATGGAATATGGGAAATTATTTTCAAGTTGTGTTCACAGAGGGGCCTCTATCTTAGTCTATATTATTTCACTGAATACCAACTCTAACCCACATTGTCTTCTGATGCCTCCACTCCATGCATCTCTCTCAATAATATAAATTTGAATTTATTTAACAGAATCTCAGAACAGACATTGTTATGGATGTTGGATGCAGCATAAATCCAGCTGTGGATATAGGACAGGTATATGCAAAGAATTTTCTGCTGTCTTATTTCTGTTACATTGATATCCTTATCTGAAGTGAGAATTACCTCATTAGTTCAGAAGACATTCATTTCTTACTAGATTATGAAATCATAGATCATATTTGAAGGTCTTTTGCTTATAGTCTTGCCCCATTTGAGTTAGTGTCAGAGCTTTGTAGATGTCAATGAAGCTTGAATTTTACCCATGAGGGCAATACATATTACAATATTACATATTACAATATGTATATATGCCTATTGTCTACTGGACTTAAATTCTGTTTGTGATCTGCAGTCTCCAAGTTGTTTGACCTGCCCTGCCTACCTAATAGCAGGGAAATATCTTTATTCATTGCAGGCTGGTCCACAGATCTCATCACTTCATCATGAAAGTATTTGTCCTCTCAGGTATGAGAGAGGAGTGTGAAAGCTTTTATTGTCACAGCTGCCCCAAAATGTTGAAGAATTGCATTAGTCAAAGAGAAAAGAAAAAGGCTCTTTAACAGATGATGAAACAAATCAGTTCTTGACAAAGTTTTACTCACTGAACCAAACATATGTACTAAATGCTATTTCTTTTCTTATTTAAAGATTGAAGGTGCTTTTGTTCAAGGCATTGGACTGTACACAATGGAGGAATTAAAGTACTCTCCAGAAGGAGCCCTCTGTACTCGGGGTCCAGATCAGTATAAGATCCCTGCTGTTTGTGATATTCCAGAACAGTTTAGTGTTTCCCTGCTGTCATCTTCCCAAAATCCTTATGCCATCTATGCATCCAAGGTAAGCAAAACATCACAGAACCTAATTTTAAATCCCAGAACAAACAGAGAAATTACTCTGGTATAAAACATGTATAAATTTTCAGTTCTTCTTCTTTAGCATTTTGAACAAGTGTCCAGTAAATTGTTTTATTTATGACATCAGGAAAGGTAATAAGAAAAGACATAATGCAAGATATTGTTGCATCATTTTCATGACTGGCAAGTAGTGATTTTAGGGTTTTGTTAACAGACCATACACAGAAGCTACAAGCTAAATTTAAAACCATACTTCTAAAATATGGTGATAAACTGAAGGGTTAGAATAAAAATACTAAAGCAATGGATGGAGAAATCATAAAGCCAATGAGAGTGTGCAGCTTAGTTGTGCGTGCTGTGCGATACAAAATAGGACTGCACGTGTGTATTTATATGAGAGACTGGCTCAAGTCTTCACTTGGTGTAATCATTGTTTCAATTTACACCAGCAAATATTCTGGTCACTTTCATATAAATAGTAATGGTAAATCAATATGAAGGTAATTCTGAAAATTTCCATCTGTTCCAAATATTAGGTTTGCTTTTAGAACACAGTAAAATGAAACAGCACAATAGAAGGAAAAAGCGTATTTTACAGCAAGAGTTAATAAAGAACAAAAAGATTCTTAAAGGATATTTTTAAAGATCCTTCAAAATTATTTAAAACTGTCTGAGTTTGAAAAGCAAATCACCTAGGTGAAGCAGTAACATAGTTGATTGGGAGGAGATCTAGAGAGCTGACACTAATATCCTTCTTCAAACAGAACTTCTATCCTTTTCTGTGAACTTATCTCCAATAATTACCCTTAAAATTCACTGTAGGAAGGGGTAATTCTGTGTTCATGCAGCGTATTTGGGGAAAATACTTGGTTCTCTGATTTTAGCCAAAAGATATGTAAGATTCAATTGCAATATCCTAATGCAGTTCAGATTAAAATATTCAATACCACAGCATTGAGAGGACTATGGAATAAGGGTGGATTTGACCTATTTTTGAGGAAAGAAACAAATGTGAATCTTCTGGCAGAACTGGTGAGAGGATGTCAAGCCCACTGAGGTCAGTGGTATTTGTCTGCAGGGAATTACCAAGAGTTCAAGCTGTGTTCCTTAGTTTTAGCTGTACCTGGGTTTGGACAGTTTTAATTTTATCTGCTAGTTATTCTAAATTTAAGTTTAACAATGAGCCAAAAGGATTCTAAAACAATGGCTGACACTTCAAATCAACCTTTTTAGCACACTAGAAGCAGCTACCTTCAGAAGACTTGGTGTGATCTAACCTTGCGTCCTCTAAATCTAAAATAAACTTCCTTACCGAAGGATGAAACAGTTCTTGAATGACTTATTTAAACTTTTTAGTTAATTTTCATCTGGCCTGTTCTCCTCCCATTTGCTCAAAACCTACACCCATATGACTTTTTTTCCTTTTCAGGGAATAGGCGAGGCAGGACTTTTCTTGGGATGCTCTGTGTTCTTCGCTTTGAGAGATGCAGTAACTCGTGTGAGGAACGAAAGAGGACTGAAGAAGCCCTTTGTACTGAACAGCCCTCTGACTGCTGAACAAATACGGGCAAGCTGCGCTGATGGCTTTACTGAGCTGGTAATAGAAGGTTGGGGGTAGGGTCTATTTAATTGTTGCTGGGTACAAGTGTATACAAATGCACCCTCATGGTGTGCCTCATGATGTGCCTCATGATGTCTCCAATTGGTCGTGCTTTGTATACAGCTCCTTGTAACTGAAATGCCTGGTATCATTTTTTTCCTTTGAAATTTACATAATTTTTACAATTCCCTCTTTCCCTGAAGCCTACTCCTTTCTTCTGTATGTCAAATCCCATAGAAGACTCAATAGCTCATCTTATTGACATGCAGTGGATCAGCCTCCAGGCATCTTCAGTCTCCTTCCAGGTGCTAGCACTCTGGCACTGTCACCTCATTCTGGTACTCCTTGCTGTGCCCAGTACTCTTTGGGAGAAAAATAATTAACTCAGAGCTAACAAGAAGATACAGAAGAAGAAAAATGAGGCAACACAGTTCTCATAATACTGGTCCTTTAGGGTTTCTGCAACTGTTCACTGTAGTCATGTTCCCACTGCTATTACAATTGTTTTTTTCTGTGCAGTTTTTTATTTAGTGAGGCAAGGTCCTTGTCAGCATATAAATTCATGCTGTGCCCTGAATCTCTGAGGCTCTGCTATGGAAACTCTTGAGCTCTCAGTCACAGATTACTCCCATGGTGTTTCTGTGACTGTGGTGAGGCACCACTGGCCCCTGACTCAGTAGGTTTGTGGGCTTACTCTCTTTGCAGGAACTTGCAGGAGGTGAGGTCCACCAATGCAGGGACCTCCTCCATCTCTGTTTAACCCTGACCTCAGTTATTACTGACCTTCCTTCCAGCCACCCTCCGTAGGTGTCTCCTATGTAATACCCTGCTGAGTATCCTGGAAGCACCTGATAAGGGCAATGTTGGGAATTTGCCAGTCAAGTAAAGTAACTCTTGTCATTTCTTGCTTGTCTCTTAGATGGCAAACAATGAAGCTCCTTCCTCCGCTCTTCAGGCCACATCTGTGTGAATGACAAAGACCGGAATGGAAAACTGATTTACCGCTCCAAGACACACTAACCAACACACAGTTACATATATTTTCTCACTTTCTTATTTTCAGAATAGAATCAGCTACCAAAAATACACACTTTACATCTTCTATCCTTATCTTCATTCTTTCTCCAGTATATTCATTACAGTATTTCACTTAAATGACTGCATTTAGTTGCTAGAAATACATCTTCTGCATTTGAAGTATATGTATTCAATAAGAAAGGTCTGCTGAACAGCACAGCTCAAATGCTGTAGGAAAGGAAAATTAGGATGAAGTATAAAGGTATGCTAGATAACTTACTGCCACTTATTACACCCAGCAACTTCATATGATAAATGATTTTGTAATGGCTTCAGCTAATTTTCTAATTTGGATCTGAATCTTGCAGTGGAGTGTGAGGGCAGAGATCTTTGTCAAAGACTCAGAACTTATTGGATTCAGTCCCTTTTTGATCAGAAGTGATGCTCTGACTTGTAGTAAAGCTACTTTAGATTCTTTTGGCACAGACATCTTTGTGTCAAAAACACACAAGAAACAAGAGTTATGATTCTCTTTTGCTATGCCAGGCAAGTTGACCTACATGAATTTTATTCTGAAAGTTGGCAGAGTCACTTAGTTGTAATTTCCACCAGAAGCTTTCTTTTTCTCACGGGGCAAGCCAAAAGCCTCTAAACTTAATGTAAAAACTGACATGGATTTCATGTGCTTTGAATGGGAGACTGGATGAACCTGTCTCTGGAAAGGATTCTTAACCAGTGCTTAATCCTGTACTCAGGAGTATATTAAGCCATGAAAGTGCAATTAACAGCTTTCTCCCACTCTTGGCCACTCCTGAAATAAAGCAAATAAAAAAAAAAACCATAATGAGATCAAAAGATGTTCTGCAAAGATCAAACATCTAATGGTGCTAGCACACAATGGGATTAGACCACACCCGAGCAGTAGCACCTGGAGAAAACAGGAAAATATAAAGCAACACTATATTAAATGGTAACAAAAATTCTGATGTTAATACATTTGAAGTATGTATATATTTGTAACCTGTGGTGAGACCAAGAAATAACTTCCAAATTATGAAAACTCCAGTCACAATATTTAGTTTTCAGCATCGGAATCCACAATACTGAACTCATTGACGACATCAGCCCTTCCTGCTCTTCAAGTGTGAAGACAAGATTTCAGTTCTGAATGTGCACACACACAAATACACAAATCTCCATGGCATTTGCACTTGAGGCTTTGATCTGGGATGCATCCTAGCATAGAGAAAACACTTCACTTTTTTAGTGAGTCTACAAAACTTACCTTAAGTAGCACCAGAAAAATTGCAGCAAGTTCTTTAACAATAAAGCAGAAGTGGGAGAATCAGTAGTTTAGATGTTC
>NW_020884877.1:6939107-6987933 GCF_003945725.1 Corapipo altera
TCTTTAACAATAAAGCAGAAGTGGGAGAATCAGTAGTTTAGATGTTCACTGTGTGGTTTCAGTGAACCTCTGCATCAGTTATTCCTTGCTAAGCATCAGATTGCTCTTCCACTTACTCACAGGTCACATTGCTCCAGCACTATGACAACTGCCATTCCTACTGGAAGTAAATGGCTTTAATTTGTTTGACATGTCAGCATGTAGGCTCTTATTATTTCACTGCCTCTCAGTTTTCCACAATTTTCTCTTCTTGCCCTCTGTCCCTTTTACAAGTTGATGCTGTATCTGTGACAGAAATCAGGTCAGTAGCTTAAAACAGCTTTTGTATTGGCTGTTAAGATATGAAATCTTTATTGCTTCAGTTTGTCTCTCTGTAACCACTATGAGTAGGTGAAATGCAGCTGCTTAAACGTAGCTGTCCAGACCGCCTTAGATATCATAAGACAGCAGAGACATAGGAGAGCACAGGACTGGAAGATATGATATAGCAACTGGAGATCAAGCAGGTAATAGCAAATCATCTGAAGTGGCACTGAAAGTGTGATTTAGGCAGCTGAAGCCTTATTGGTTTTTACTTCTTTTTCTTCACTTTCTTTGTATTACTTTGGCTTTTATTTATTGTTAGAAGATCAATAAATCAAATTAAATGTGAATGCTGCTGCCACAACTCGTTTTTCTGATTTGAAACAGCTTCTTAGTTTCATTGCCTGGGTTTGTCAATGACAGCTCACAACCCCACATATCTATAACAGCCAAAAAATACGTGTAAATTCTGGGATATGCTGAAGCAGGGAGCCTATAGGTCTACTGAACTGGGGGGAAGCTACATTTTCTGTTGTTATCCTATGTACCTATGCATCAGCACAGGTGCTAATTAGTTCCAGACAAGTCAAATCTTCCAAAAATCATTGCCCAATCCTCACAGGCAATGCCATCTCCCCACCTGCAGTGCTGAGGTGTTTGCACTCCGAGGACTCATCGTGTTCTAGACCCACACTTAGTTCTCTGCAGTGCAAATCTTGTCCGTATTTCTCAGTCATTATTGACAGAGATTCCTCCCTGCCTCTTTACAAGTGGCACTATTGTCTAGTTGTCTCAGTAAATTCTATACATGTAGCAAATATGAGTTGTTGTTTATTTTGGGTCCAAACGTATTAAGCTGTTTGCTGGCTTTTAGGTGTTTGAAAAACTGCATGGAAGCTAGAAATATCAGCAATTAACCATCCTGGCAGATGATACTATAGCTACCATGGGATATTATGAAAGGAATTTTCTGGGACTATACAGGGAGATAAACAAGCAGAAATGTTGGGGCTCCAAAGGCACTGACATACTGGATGGCTACACATTAATGTGCACTGTAACTGCACAGTTACACCCAAACTGGAGATGGTTGAGAAGAACTCTTTCTACTAATTTACTTCGTAAGAGAAGTGTTTCTTACAATTATTCACCCTCAGCAGTCCCATTCTGTGTGGTGTAAGCTTAAACACCTAAAATAAATACTAGGTTCTGGCTTGGAGGGCTAGTAGTCTCTAAATAGATATTGTTCTGCCAAAATCAGCTATTTGGTCTGGTTCTTTCTGTTCTCAGGCCTTTGAACTGCATTGTCATACCTACAACACATGGAATACTACACTCATGCTGCAGTTGGCATTAGGGCTTTTGCCTACAGGGACCTGGTGACTGACATGGCTTCAGTGCTTGTGTTGTTGCAGCTCTCAGGTATAAATCAGGGGCTAAACCACAAAAGCAGGAGCATATCTCTGCTGAGAATAATTTTTTTGCCTTCTGATGGAGAGTGTTAGAAGATCAGGGACTGACTACTTTGTCCTGCAAGCCTACACTGACTCTAAATGAAACGCTGGAAAATGTGAAAATGGTAAATGAAGCAGAAGACATGTACATACATAAATGGAGACTTTTGAAAGACATATACATAATTCCCCTTTAAAAAGAAAAAGACCAGCCGTAATAAGGCATTTAAAGATTAATGACCTTGTTTTCTGGACAGGCATACGGAGAAATGGATGCGAATCTAGAACTCCAAATCAGTATTTGGGATTTCTCTCTTTAAGGACACGGTATGTCTTGAGTATGGTCATCTTATAATGGTACCCACAGCAGTAAGGGCATAGAGCTGGCATGGCATAGAGATAGCCAGAAGGAAATTTTAAATGTGTGTAGAGTAGTAATGTTGATTTTGTTAAAACTTAGTTGCTCTGAAGGCAGAAAATCATAGATAGTTCAGGTCAAGGTAAATGAGAACCATGGTTCCACAGCTTTCATTTGACACCCCACAGAAATGCATAATGTTGCTTGTCCTTGGTTCTTGCATCAGGCATGCCTATGTATTCTAAATTCACTGCATTATATAAAATAAATAGGCCTGGCACCTGTAGCTCAAACCAAAAGTACCCCCTCACAGTTGTCTCTTAGGTTACAGGGTTAGATTCTTCCCAGATTATTTCAAGTTACCCCAGGGAAGAGCTGGGGTAGGGAGTAGGAGGTGGTGCGTTGGCATCTGACCACGGTTTAATTGCTGAGAAACAATATACATTGCACTGGCTCCTCCCCACCTGCTTATTTGCAGACTGAGCATCAAATTAAACTCTGCACGACAGAGAAAACTCAGTCGACCTTTAGGACCATATAGCATTTCATTAATTTCTCTTGATGCATAAAGCTTTATTTTTCAGACTTTGATGCAACAGCATGGCTTGCCCTCAACAATCAGATGAGCTTGTCTTTTTTGTGAATGGCAGGAAGGTAAGTTTTTAAATGCTTTTTCTTTTTTTAACAGCATGGCTTTAATATTTTCTGTTCACGTTTGGAAACTGTTATTCTGGAGCAACAGTTTATTCATGGATAATCATCTCTTGTCTTTGATTTTCCTACTTTATCCCATGGTTTTTACAGAATGTGAGTGACTTTGTATCACCTCTCATAATACAGATTTTTAGAATTAAAATAGTTATCTGTTTACTAAAATCTTTTATTAATGTACTCCTAAAGTTGATGTAGTTGAAGTGCCTCTCTAGTAAAAGAATATGCAGATCACTAATATAGTTTCAGTAATTCACTAAAAGAAAAGAGGTAGCTAATTTTTTTCTGTTCTTGATGCCAAATGTTCACATTCCATTTTCTAAGACATTTTTTCATGTTTTCTTACTTAGCAGGTCAAGTGAATGAGAAGTTCTGTTAGCAAAAAATGTCACCCAAAATACGATATAAAGTAAAAGGAAGGAAATGTATTTATTTGTTAAAAAAACCAAACCAGCTAACCAACCTTGCTTTTCTAGAGATATTTTTCAGTTGTTTGGTCAACACTTTTATACTCTAGAGAGATAGTAATGGCTTTAATTTGACCAGGTGAGTTAAGGAAAAGTAGTTAAACTTCTTTCTGTCTGTTATGTTTTATCTGTCATTACATGCCAACTGTGCTTAAAGGCATACTCTGAAACCTTATTTCACTCTGCATTTCTGTATAAATTCCTGAACTAGTCCATGTTGTCTTACACACGGTAAATTGGAGCGTGCTGCTGATATAGCAGAATTGTTGAGAGAAGCCTGAGATTCAGTCTCTGGTCATTCTGCAGCAATGGAGCCTAACATTTTTTTTCAAAGTTGTTTGTGTTTTCTTGTATCCAACAATTTCAAGCACACTGATGGTACAACAACATTCTCGAGACAAGGCTAAAGCAAGGCCTGCAAAAGCCCACTCATACACGTTATACTTAATTGGATTGAAAATATACTTAGATATGTATCCCTCTTGCTCTTCTTACACTAAGATTTTCCTCTGCTGTTATGCTAATGGGTCTCTGCAAATGAAGGGGTTAATATCAACTTCAAGGAGATAAAATTATGCAGAATTTTCACACGCACAAGTTCATGGCTTTAAAACGAAGGGATTTCTGATTCATGCTGTTAGGAATCAACAAAGGATCTAGGCCAAAGGCACTTTTCCTTCTAGTCTTGTCTCTCCAAGTGCTTACTTAACCTCTCTTCCGTTTCAGTTCTCTGAGCAAGCAATTATTTCACATATTTGACCAACATTGCCTGACTCACTCATTTATTCTTCTGCAGATTATGATCAAGTGACAGCATCCTGTTGCTAAACAAATGCTCCACAGTAATCCACAATCACTGCATTTAAACATCATAATTAATCCTTGTGAGATGGTTATATTAGATTCCTCTCTAACCTATAATCTCTTTTTTTTTTAATTTCATAACATAGGTAATAGAGAGGCAGGCAGATCCCGAAGAATTGCTGCTGTATTATCTAAGAAAGAAGCATATCCTTTTTTTGAACTTTGCCTTTGAGTTCTATAAGTCTGTAAATTAATGCAACTGGGGATTAAAATTGTTTCACTTTTCTTTGGGAACCAGCGTAAACAGAACAAAAAGTAGAAATAACAAAATTTGCCTCGCATTTGTTCTCAGCAGAGCAATCCAGTGCTGCATGTGCATTGTGTGTGTTAGTTGTATGGGTATAACATTGCAAATTTTGAACTACTTCTGCAGTAAACAATTTATTTATGCCCCAGTCCTTCAGAGAGTTTTATATAAGCTTATTTTATTATCTTATTACTTTTATTTTGTTATTTGAGGCTCTTCAGGTTGCTAACTGCTGTCAGGGCTCTGTTGACTTCAGTGGCAGTTATCCCAGCTGAGAAGCTGCCATGTAGATTCTAAAGTTAAGCAAGTGAAGAGAAATGATGAAAGGAAGTGGTAGATTCCACTGGACTGCAGGGCACTGCAGGAGGAGATTGTGGTTTGAGAGTGGAGCCTTTGTGCTGAGGCACATAATGGAGGGAGTCCTTCCATACAGGGTTTAGGTGTGTGCACTTGGGTATTCTGCTCCATTAAAATCACTGTTTTCCTGGGATGTTCTGGAAGCAGCACTGGAAACATACTGAGATCTGTTGATACTGTTTTGCAAACACAAGATACAGATAATTATGTGCAATGATTAGGAAAGTACTGTGAGTAAGGCTAATAAGAAGACTATTGCTGTATTTGCTCAAACCATCCCTTTTACAGGGGAGCACCCTCCAGTTCTGCACATGCAGATAAAACAAGGGAGACTCAGAAGAACATAAAGAAAAAATATCTTTTGAATATGGTAATTTTTTTTCTTTAACAATCTCCTTTGCAGTCCGTCTTTCAGGTACAAAATATGGCTGTGGAGTAGGAGGCTGTGGTGCCTGCACTGTGATGATATCCACATATGATCCTGTTGCCAAACTGATACAGTATCCTGGTGCTGATATTTGAAAACAGTAATTTAGTGTTTTGGGAAAACTGACATTCACTGGGAAATTACAGAGTTGAACTCATGATCACACAGTAACAGAGATTTAGATCCTTTCCAATACTTTAAAAAAAAAACAAAACAAAAACCCCCAAAAACTCAACACCAAACCCCCAAGCCTTCTGGGAAAATGATGTTTTAGATTGAGTTCTTTATGATTTGAGATTTCAACAGCCCTTTTGTCATCTGCCTCTCCAAGACTTTTGCAATAGACTTATTACATTGTGGTTGTACAGTTTCTCCCACAGCAGAATTAGTAGTTCTGGATTGTCTCTCCCTGGCTCTTGAAACTTTGTTCCATTAGAAGTGCTGTGCCTGACTTCTATCACAGCTGGCCCTAGACTTTGGGTTTTAACAAAATATGTAGGGTTTTTTTTTTTCTTTTAACTAAACATTGCACTTCTTTAATTAGAAGAGCCTATTACTTAATGCCTAAGTCCCAGTTCTAGGAGCAGGATGCATACTGTCATGGTCCAAGTGCAGGATTTTTTACACTTGCATATCCTTCTCCCCATGTCTTTCTAACATCAGAAGTCAGAACATTTCTAGATTAGCTGGAGTGTATATCCTTTGTTTCATCCTCCATGGACTCATACAACAAAGCTATTTAACGCCACAGTTCTCCTTCACATATCAAAGTCATCGTCCTGCCAACTCCTGCCTTCTCCCATTATGTTCACTGCATGGTGCTGCTGTCATTACTGTGGAAGGGGTTGGAAGCATAAAAACCCGGATTCATCCAATTCAGGTGAGAGTAAGCTGGACTGTGTAAGGCTGCAAGATTACGAGAGTGTCCTGTCCTATGTCTGTAACAAAAC
Source organism: Corapipo altera (assembly GCF_003945725.1). NCBI lineage: Eukaryota > Metazoa > Chordata > Aves > Passeriformes > Pipridae > Corapipo > Corapipo altera. Next base: position 6,945,246 of record NW_020884877.1, read on the forward strand.
TGGGATCTGTGAGAAGGTGCTGTGAGTCTGTGCAATGCAAAGTCTCTGAAGGGGTTTAAAAACTGAATGGTGTCTGAGTTTTTTAGATGAACAAGTGTTGTAGGGTATCTGTCGGAGTCCTTGGTCTGTAGGGGAAGAAAGACACACACAAGACACTAGGATGGTCAGACAAAGAGAAGTCTGCCTGCTCAGAGCAGCAGGCAACTTTTTATTAAGTTCTCCAGCTTCTACTTTCCCACACACACAACATAAACACATTCCTACAACAACACCCAGGAATGCAGCACCTGCACTCAGCCAAACAGATTCAACCTTGTACTCTTTGTAACTCAAGGCTGTGTCCATGGGAACTATCTAATTAGCTCCACTGCTCCCATGGAAAATGGCCCAACACTTTGTAACATTCCAAACCCCTCAAACTTCAGTTGTGGGGTTGTGACTTCACCCCACAAACAAGTGTTTGGGGGAATTAATACAACAGTTGCTGGGTTGTGATTGGCCCTGTATGGAGCATGGAAGGAGCTCCTCCTAATGTACTACCATGCAGGGAGCACATCACAATCTCCACAGGACTACCCAAGCATATGGTAGGTAGGATGCCGGCTTTCAGAAGGGGATGGGAAAGGACAAAGAGCATCAATCAGTTTCATTTAGTCACCAGCATGGCCTCTGGCCATCTCACTGAGGACAACGGTCTGTGCATATGTGTAGTACGGGATGAATGATTCCAGCTGGCAACCAGACTGACAGGTATTAAATTAGGCTTGTTTGATCTGTATGCCAGAGATTTCCCTTGGATTAGGTCAGCTCTTAACTTCCTCCACTCTGGCTTGTCCCTGAAAATCACGGTCTGACCACATAGATTTAAGAATGTTTTCTGAACATTCTCTTTTTGTCTCAATATTATTTTCCAAGAGTCATGACTCTGTGACTGGTCTGCGCTGAAGCTCTGGTTGAGAAGATATTCTGTGTTCTATCCTTCTTGGTTAGAAATACCTAATGTATTATTGATGTCTAAACAGAAAGTCTCAGGCCTTATTCTATTCTCATAATTAGGATCATGAGGGTCTAAACTGGAGCAAGTATTATCCTTTAACTAGGTGGTTGCTCTGAGAATTTGGGATAGTGAAAATGCTGCTGTCATCCTACAGCTGGTAGATGACATACCTGAAGATGGCTATTTAGAAAGTCAGTGAAGCCACATCCTGGACTGTTGTTCTGTTTTGTTCTAGGAAAGGCTGGCCATATGCAATGGCTCCCAGTGTGGCTTCTGCACCCCTGGAATGGTGATGTCCATGTATGCCTTACTGAGAAACCATGCAGAACCTTCCATGGAGCAGATTGTTTCTGCTCTGGATGGTAAGTTACAGACAGTAAATTGTAAAAAGTATAATAAAAAGATACATGTTTGATTGCCAAGGTCATAAATATGATTTAACTCAAAGAGCAGTAGATGATGGCAGTAGATGGTACTCTGATATAGCCATAATGGCTTAAAGACATCTCAAAATCATCAAAAGATGGTTCACACCGAAGGTTTCTAAAGGGATACACAGTGGCATTTAGCACTGCATAAATATTTCAGAAAATCCCTGCATTTAGAACAGCCTGGTTTTATAGCCCTCCTGCACCAGCAGCCTCAATATGGTGCAGTAGGAGTACAGTTTTACAAAGAATATGCTGAAAGAGTAGGTATAATATACTGAGAGTATAAGTATTCACTGAGTAATACAACAAGGTCTTGCTCTTCAAGCAATATTTACTACAACAAGCAAAGCAACTTCAACTCACTTTCAAGTGCCAAGTTTGCTAGCATAAGTTTGCTAACCCCTCCCACCAGAAGATTTTGATTTCATGAGGGAAATGCCAGAAATTGCAGTAGAGATTTCATTACTTCTTCTAATTATATATGAAAACCATCATAGTGATGGATGGCAGTAGATTTTGGATTTGATTGTAAAACCCAAACACTGTAGTGGTACTAGTAATTGTAGAATTTACTTTTGGATGCTTTTCATAATTTGATTTTTTTACATGCATTCACATAAATTAATTAATATTATTTTTAGAAATCACCTTAAAAATAATAAATTTTAATAATATAATCACTATTGGAGTAATATTTCTTATTTTTACATATGTGATTTTGCCCATTTGAGCATAGGGACATAGATTTCAGCATTTTGTATCTGCAGGTTTGATGCCAGACCATTTCCAATTGTGCTAGTGCTTCCAAACATTGTTCTGGTTTCTTATGATTGATTATCATGTGGTTTATTTCAGGTAATTTGTGCCGTTGCACAGGATACAGGCCAATTATAGACAGCTACACATCTTTTGCTAGGGTAGGTCAGTATTTTCAAATGTATTTCTTATTTTGGGATAGTTTTTGGTATCTGAAAAGGCTGAGCCTCTTTGAATTACCTATCTGGAATCTTGCATCATTTGGAAAATCTTTCTTTGGTTGAGCCTTTGGAAAATCTGGCTCTTTTAGTTACCAAATGTGCCAAGAGCTTACAGCCACCACTGACTTTTGGTTTACATGTACCCTTGCAATGCAGTGGAAAATCCTTCGCATCAGTTACAAGGACTTGATCTAAACACCACTGAAGTTATTTTGATTTTTTCTGTTTGCTTCATGGATACCTGGGTACCCAAAGGGAACTCACTCCTAGGGGTCCTATGGTTTAAGGGGTCTCCTGGAGCAACTTCAAATGGCTGAACAAATCTGATTTGGAACAGGAAGCCTTGAAACGTTAATTTACAATAAATCACCAAGCTGCCTCATTGCTTTTATGTAATAGAATATGATTTCTTTAGGAGCCAACATGTTGCCAACTCAGAGGAACTGGACAATGTTGCTTGGATCAGGAGGAATGTGTCTGTTCATCTTCTACAGGGGGTCAGGTAAGGTGCAATGGATTTTTTTTCTTGTTAACTCCTGTTTGCGTTGTCAGATTTGTAGGAAGGGGTCACCTTTAACTATGGCAGCAGCTACTTTTCTAGCTTTGGACATTTAGACCAGACTGAACTCCAGGGTCTCTGCTCTTGTTGCTAGAGAAAGGTAGCACAAGCATATCTGCATTGTTATTATCTGTGTTATTAGAATCACAGAATCACAGAATATGCCTAGTTGGAAGGGACCCACAAGGATCATTGAGTCCAGTCCTTAGCCCTGCACAGGACCCTCCCCAAGAGTCACACCATGAGCCTGAGAGCACTGTCCAAACACTCCTTGAACTCTGTCAGGCTTGGTGCTGTGACCACTTCCTGGGGAGCCTGTTCCAGTGCCCAACCACCCTCTGGGTGAAGAACCTTCTTCTAATATCCCACCTAAACCTCTCCTGACACAACTTCAGGCCATTCCCTGGGGTCTTGTCCCTGGTCACCACAGAGAAATCAGTGCCTGCCCCTCCTTTTGCCCTCATGAGGAAGCTGTAACCTCAGTGAGGTCTCCCCTCAGGCTCCTCCTCTCCAGGCTGAACAAACCAAGTGACCTCAGCTGCTCCTCATACGGCTTACTTATTTAGTGACATTTTCCAGGGAGAGTGTGGATCACAATATTAAACATTTATGTCTGCTTTTTTGTGTGTGAAGAAGAAAACTGTTGGTCAGAAACAGCTTTCTTAAAAAAGCTGGCCTTGATGTGAAGTTGAACTCCCGTAACAGAGGTTTTGCAGCCATCAGCATGACTTGTGTCTGTGTGCTTGAGACACCAAATCTGAATTCCTGAAGATGAAAAAAACTATTGCTCTTTAGTGTCAGTATATGCTTGTAAAGCCTTTCATAAGCATTACTGTGTTGCTAGTGGCTCCAAGATCTTGAGGGAAGTGTCTCATTCTCCTGTGTTGTGTTGCAACTGATATATTGGCATTGCTTCAAAATATACGTTGTTTTATTCTCACTTCACATATGCACATTGTAAAATCACAAGTAATCTCATTTGTGTTTGTCCTGGCAAAAGTTCCACAATTATTATGTATAAGGGTACATATGGGAGCTTCAGTATACATAAGGAGCATCCTGCTTCAAAAAGGTCCTCCATTCCCTGTGTGCATCTAAGAACTTGTTGTCTTCTCTTCATCCACCTGTAAGAAGAGGCCATAGTGCACTGATCTTGCATCAGAATGAGGATTTTAATTCCTTAGATGAATTTTCTCTGACTGAAAATCTCTAAGAAATCTATAAAGCAAAATGTCTTGGGTGATTGGAAGAAAACTTGTTTTGACAGTGAAAAACTGTAGAGCTCCAAGGAGTGTGACTGGATGTGTGGACATTTGTGCACCTGTGTGTTGCCTCTGCCCCTTTAAGAACTGAAAATTGTTGGTGAGCTGCTGACGAGGTTGTTTGAAGCACAAGTCTAGCAATGGAGTAGTTACCAAGTACAAAACAGCAGTTCCTTTGGATGCCCTCTTATTTGGCTTTCCCTGATTTGCATTCCTCATAGTTGCTTTCATCCAAGGCAAATATCTAGTCCCTAACTATCGTGAGGATCATGGCAGACACAGAGGGTTTTTTTGCCATTTCATCAATGGTGTCAATCAGTAGATTAAGTCATCCAGAGCCAGATCTTATAGTTACCAAGGCCACAATCTGTGCAGAGGTAATGACTGATTGGGGAAGGAATAAGAGACTTCAGACTAGGATATGTCAATTTTTTTTCCCCATTCAATATACTTGAGACCTGTTGCTCTCTGGTTTGACAGGATTTTTGATTCCACAAATAAATCAGTGAGGCAGAAAATACAAACAAGTTCTGCTAGCATAGCACATTCAGTCTTCTTTTATGTAAGCTTCTGAAAGCTCAGAAGATGGATAGCCTCACCAGAGGCCTCTGCAGAAAAAAGAAAGCTGTGAACAAGTAGAAAAAGCTAATTTTTATGGTGCACTGTCAACATTCGGTTCTTGAAGTGCTTATGCAAGGCTGGAGAGGAGCTTTGCATAAGGCTCTCCTAAAGCAGAAAACAATTCTTTCTGATCAGATGGACATTATTTGTTGTCATGTCAAGCTCTGTCAGAAAGCTCCTTAAGAGGCAGAGTTATGAACAGAACATAACTATGCCATCCAGCCCTGCACTTTCCCACAGTACACATTGCACCCAGTGTGATGCAATACATTTGCTATGACCAGTTTCAGGAAATACTGCAAGATTTTTCTTGAAGCTGGATGTATTTCAAGCAAAGGCTTGAGAGGGATTGGTATGATAGTCTGTCTCTTGAGTAGTCCGTCTTTTGAGTAGTCTGTGAATAAACTAAAGATTAGAAATTAATTAGGGTATCTTGAATTTTTGAACACAACCTATAAAGTGTCAAAACTGTCTCACACTAGGAAATAATCTCATCTGTTGATAAAGACTTGCAACTTAGTCTGAATATGTGCATTCTGCTCTCTCTCTCCCCCTCCACCCCCCCCCCCCAAATTTATTTGCAGATCCTTTCAGGTCTTTGCAATCCAGAACAATTCCTGCCCATGGATCCAACACAGGAATTTATATTTCCTCCTGAGCTAATGGTAAGCCTTACTGACTTTTGTTATCTTGCAAGCATGACTGAGTTCCTGCAGAAGTTGAAAACCTTGTGTTTTTGTGAAACTGAAACATCTATCCTCAGATATACTAGTTTTAGTCACAAATAATGAGGCATTTCAGTGTGGACAATCCACATGTTGTCATTATTACAAAATAGATCATATTTAAAAAGCAAATTGTTTGCCTCAGCAGAACCAACATTTCCCAAAAGAGCTCCTTATTCGTGACCGTTATTTTGGACCAGTTGGCTTTTTTGTGGAATATAGTATTTACTTTGAAAGATCCCAAATGAACTTTCCATCTTTTCTGTTTTGTATTCTCTGTTGGATTCAAGTTATTGTTTGCTTCTAGCTGGTAAACAGACCCTAGCAACCTGAGACTGGACTTACATGCAGGTCCACAGGAAAGGCAAATGACTTGAAGAGGAAAGAAGAGGGTTTATTGCAGTAGTTATTGGAAACTCACAGAAGGACAGATGGAAACTTGAAAAGAGGAGGAGGAGGAGGAAAGTGCCCATAATCTGCAGACAGAGGCAAGAGAAGATATCTGTGAAAATAGTAGGGCAGGGCTTACCCAAATCAGACTGAGCAGAATCCAAGCAGGCAGCTCCAGGTGGTTTTTTAATCCTCGCTCATGTTTCTAGCAGCTTCTTATGAAATTCCTTGTGTGCACTCCTTTTGCAGTTCGTGGGCAGTTCTTGCTGATATTACACAACCACCCTAGAGGCACAAAAGTTCATTTGAGTTCTGAAAATGCATGGCACAGTTCTCTGGTTTGTCACTGTACTACAGAATGCTGTTCGCTGCTTAGTAGTTGGCTTTGTAAACACTTGTCATAGAGTGCATCTTTATTATTTAATGATTGCCTCTCAGTGCAGAACATGCTCAGTAAGCCATAAGCTCCTTTATGAAACCATGAAGTGGAAAATAAATTTGCTTTTCTGCTATTGACCTGTCTTGGAGAGACTCATGCTTTAAGAGTGCAAGTATTAAGTGAATATTTTGCAAATTTTATAGTTGGATTAAAGATCTTGGCTAAAGTGCTGCTGGCTGAAAAAGCTGGTCAGCCAGAAAGGAGGTACCATCATCTGCTCTATGTGTTCAGACTGAGCTGCCAGGAGGACAGAACTGCTTCTCCAGGCTACACGAGGTGCCCATGCCAGTAGGATTATGATTGCTTCCACAGACACATAGCTCCTTTTTTGTGTTTCAGATATGTCTTTTACCTAGAAGGCCAGTCCATAGCTGGAAATGTTTTGTGGCTAGTCCACTTGTCTGTTTGTTCACTGCATTGTCTGCAAAGACAGGTGTTTCGCAGGGATTGCTTTTGCATATTTTGAAATTATGATTGCACATGGCACTTGTCAAATATGAAAAAAACATGTATGATATTCTCAGGGTGAAAAAAAAATTATATAGTATTATAAGACAGGAGGTGCTGGAAAACCACTTTATTTAACAAAAATGTAAATTCTGATCAACCATCCCAAGGAGACAATATCTCTGAAAAGACTAGTCCTTGCAGACAAATGGGAAAGTAGGTATTTCTATTTTTAAAAGCATTTTACTTAATATAGAAACTAGTTTGGATCTAGTATAGTAGATACATGACTCTCAGCAAATGGGGATGTAGTGATCCTCCCTGACTAAGAGAATACATCTTGTATTCTGTCACATATGCAGTGAGATTTTGGCATCCCAATTTCCCATGAAGTCCAGTCACATTGCTTTATTGTTTACATCATATACAATGGGAGTCTTTCAGAATCATCAGAGCAGGAGAAAGAAACATGAGACTAATCTCCTACTATTCATTTAGTGTGTCTCTTACCAAGTCATTTAGTTCATTCTCATCTCAGTTTCTTGAGCAATAATGTAGTTACAATAAAAGCTCAGCACTGTTCAGCACAACAGGAACCTCAGATGAAAAACCCCATTAGTGTCTCACTGTCTATCATAACACAGTGTCTTACTGAGCAATATGGTCATTTATATTTTTATTGAGACACTAGTCAAATTTACCAAGTCTTTGTCATTTCTACCACAGAGAATGGCTCAAGAGCAGCAAAGAACAACTCTAATTTTTCACGGCAAAAGAACAACATGGATTTCTCCTCCTAGCCTGAAAGAGCTTCTGAAGCTGAAAGCCAAGTATCCAAAGGCACCTTTGGTTGTGGGGAACACTAGTGTGGGTATGGAAGGACAAAAGATCTTCTGACACAGGGACTACATTGTGCAGTAGGCACATAATCCTGCATTTTCTCTTCCAGGGATCCTAAACGCATTTTGTCACCACAAGAATTGTGCTTCAATATTTAGGCCAATGTAATTTCCCATGACTTTTTTGCAGCAAATCAATAACTAAATTAGGACTAGTACCAGCTATCACTTGAGTCCAGAATCTGTGCTGCCTAACTTCCCTCAGTAACCTCGGTCTCAGAGACACAATTTGTGTGAATAAGAAAGGACTTGTGCTGATGAGAGGCAAACATTTCACATCCCATTTAACATCGAGCATCACAAAATAAATAATGCCCAGAAAAGGGTATGATATCCAGGCATTGGCTAAATCCTGCATATTATGGATGGCAGGGTTTTGTTTTTAGAAATTGTCAGTATACTTTTTTTGAGGGAGTATCCATCAGGATGAATTTGGTAAGAGTATTTCCTTCACTGTTGAGACAACAAAGGCCCAGATCTAAAGAGAATCCTTTAGATCTTTTATATATCTGTACATTGCCTAGTAAAGGGCATGGCATTTGTTTAGTAATATACTCCCATGATGCAGTACTTGGCAAAATGGCAAATCTCTTAAGTTTAAAAACTTCAAGTCTCTTTACATCAAAGGAAAGCTCTTCATTGTCGTCAGAAAGACATTGCACAAGAAGAGAACAAGGGAAACAAAAAAATTATATAGCTCACATAAAAAGGTGGAGTGAATAGCTAGAAACATGATGAAGCATGTGTGGAATTGTGTATAGCTTTCAGGTGAGAGGTGAAATCTGAGTTTGATATGGGAAAGGACTAGAAACCAGTTCAGAGGAGCAAGGAACAGGAGCCAGAAAAGAAAATATTAGGCTTTGAACTTCAGATGGGCCTGGTAAAAGCAGTAAAATGTGATACTCAAGATACTGCATAACAAAACTTATAAGACTTTGAAACTACTTAGTTACAGTGGTTTTGAACTTTTCAGTCTCCATATTCAGGAATATGGTTAATTCTTTAAACACATCTCTAATCAGACTATCATACTTTGCCTTTCAGGTCTCAAAAGAAATCACAGTGGTGTCTATCATCCAATCATTCTCCATCCTGTTAGGATTTCAGAAATGCATGTTGTGAATAGCACAAGTGATGGTAAGTTTCCAAGTTATCTCTACTGTGTTAACAAACGGTGGCAACTAAATTAACTTGGGTCTTGCACCTGAAGCAGCAAGAACCATCGACTCTCATTGGTGTGGAGTTTTCTTTGGAGTTTTTTGTCTCATTTCACTGAGCCTTTTGAACCAATATGTCAGCTCACCTGTGGTCTTGAGATGATGGATTGATTGTGATAGATAATTTATTAAACTGTTCTGTGAATATATATTTGTTCAAATCTCAAATTTCTGAAGAAAGCAAGCATAGGGGAAGGCCCTAAGTCAGCCTTATTTTTGTTTTCAACTGGTCAAGAACCTTTCTATCACAACCATATATCTAACAAAGTCCACAGAATATTGATTAGGCTAGGGCTTGATTTTCAACACAAAATGTTAAAACATAAATTTCCAATCTGAAATACTATAGGATTTTCTTTGGAGTGGCTGGGCTACTTCAATGTTTGCTGAAGTCCATGGTGGTGGCTTCTCTGATACTACTGGGTGTGTGATAGAGTGTTTGCAGCTCAGTCTTGGAAGACTCCAACAATTTGGTGATCCTTCCTCCTGAATCAACTGTTATTCGTGTCTTTGGGGATACACAGCACAAAAAAGGGATGTGCACTACTGTGTGCAAATATTCAATGTATATTTTTCAGGTATGTCTTTATACTGGGAACTATTGCTGAATAAGCAAGTAGTACTTGCATTTCTTATTGCGTGTAATACAAAATCCATCTTCCTATCATTTTTCTTTGTCATCCTGCTGACAAGAGCTGTGTACAGAAGCAATTCTTTAGAGGCCACATCAGCTATATATTGCATTTATTCTGTGGCATGATGATTTCACTGTTTAAACTCATTTGATTTCAGGGCTAGTAATAGGAGCTGCCTGCTGCTTGGCCCAGCTCAGAGACATCCTAATGAAGGCAGTCACAGAACTTACAGCAGAGAAAACGAAAACATACCAAGCTCTCTTGCAGCACCTGAGAACTCTAGCTGGAGAACAGATCAGGAGCATGGCGGTATGTACTCAGCAGTGACAGTAAATAAGACATCACTACAGACATATCTGTGTGAATGTCAATTATGAGGCTGGGATTGTGCTTTATAAGGCAAAAACGTTACTACTATCACAAATGTTGTGTGAAATAACTGGGAGTCCTAGGCTAGTTAGCAGGGGCAAATACCCAGAGAACTATAACAAGAGAAACTCTGCTATTCCTGCTCAGTGGATGAGCAGAGAATTGGAGGAGACTAGGAAAAGAAGAAAAGGGATATTCTCTGGTAAGGTGCTGTACAGTGCAGCCAATCATGCTTTAAGCTGACTATCAACACATAACTGTTTACCCATCATGTATTAGGCATCTCTGATCTTGTCCCTAATTTTCCTTTAAAATCCTCTTACTGCAATACCCTGTATTTCTTCCTTTAAGGAAGAAAATTCAAGGGAATGGCCATGCCTTTGGGTGGCAAAAAAGTAAACCTGGTCTCTGTCAACAGAGACAATATGAGAAATGGCTTTTGAAGGGAGCAATAGATTAGATCACATTAAAATGTACAAAGGTAGAACTTTGTTTAAAATTGAACAAAACAAATATAAGTTCTTCCATCAGGTCTTTTAATGGAATAAAATGGGGTTATGATACAGATCCCTGTTACATGTAGGAAGGGCAAGCCTAAAAATAACCTCACTGTTTGTTAAAGTCTTTAGGAGGACACATTGTAAGCAGAGGATCATCCTGGGACTTGAATCCAATCTTATCAGTTGGCAAATCTGTCCTCAACTTGGCATCAGAAGGTAAGCTTTGAGCCCCCTGCCAGATACCTTTGTTGAATAGGCAGAACATTGCAACAGAGAATATGTCTACAGGTAACAGTTTTCAAATTAAATACTACTGTGCATCTCCTAAATGAATTAGAATGGTATATTCAGGAGAATGGAGAACATTATCCTGGTATTTGCTTGTCATTATAACTTGCAAAAAGTATCTGCCAGTAGAAAACACTGCCTTTCTGTTTCACAAGACAAAAGGAAGCAGCATCTAGCCATCCCATGAATGTGAGGTCAGCACACTTGATGGGTAGAAAGGCCTCCTTTCTACACTGCCTTTGGTTATATTGCTGCATTTATCAGACAGTTTAGCTCTGTCTTGTAACTCCAGCACTGTTTGCTTTTATTGCTTATGCCTGTTTCATTTTAAGAAAAACTTTGGTTCATTCGCTAGGGCCTAGAAATTTCTCCTGAGGTCACCGGTACTTTTGTGGATATGTATGTGTGTGTATACATGTACACTGCGTCTAAATTGCTACCAGTAATCAAGCTAAAGCTTTGGAAAATCTTGGGAACGTTTCTACTGTCTTTGTAGATGTACAGGGCTGATTCCCCCTCTCATTGCAGTGCTTGAATAGTTTCTTAAAAGTTACTGTGATTTAATGATTTAATGGTCTAAAGAGCTTTTGAGTAGAAACAGAATAGCTATATTTAAACCTAAATAACTGCTTTTCTGAATATTGTTAGCATTTGAAAGACATGTATTTTCCAGAAAGTATAAAATACTCAGTATTTTATCTGTGATGGAGAACTATAGCATTCATATAGGGAAATATATTGCACCTAATATGTAACTTAGATTAGCCTTTCACCCAAAGGCTAGATCCTGAATGGTGCAGACAGTTCTAAGGCCATATTGGCCTTAATATATTCTTTTGCGCAGATTCAACAAATTTGAATCTGCAATGCAGAAATGTTTCCTTCTTGCTTCACATTCAGTAACAGATTATAGTTTTCTCCAACAGATGGTAAAAGACAGATTCTTTTAAATGATCGTTTCCTTGCTGGCTGTGAGCATGCAGACATAAATGCCGAGGAGGTCATTGTTTCTGTTCTCATTCCATATTCTATGAAGGTAAGACCCCAATATTTCAAAAGTTTCATTCAGGTTCCAGGGTAGTTATTAGCATTATATCCACTATTTCCAGTAGGTGTTGAAACACACAGGCTACTACTGCTTTGGAAGTAGCTAAGAAAATTCTGGCATCCTTCTCTTCCCGTCTCCCACTTCTTCCCGCTGGCCATCATCTTCTGCTTCTTTTGGGTCTCTTACTGCTTTTTCCCCAGTCTTAAATGTGCGCTTCTGCCCCTTCCAGACACAGAAATTTAGGCTGCCTGGATATTTGCAGGAAAAGTGCCATATTGTCCCATAACCTTCAGCGATAAAGGTAATTTCTGACCTCTTCTCGCTAATTAGCGATTTACAATGAATAATCCTGCGTTGTCCATGCAACTACTCAAAAAATAAGGTCCTGACTACTGTGACCGAAGGTGGTAGCGTGTGGCATTAGGGGTTGGGGGCAGAGGAAATGGTGTCCTGGTTACTATGTTCTTAGATATCCCTCTAGTGGATGTGAGGAAAAGTACGGGGCGAGTAGGGGAAGACCTGGCTACGAACTGGTATGTTTTGACTGAAGTCAGTGAGCAACTGATCACAGGAGTCTCTGCCAACCTTGACATCAAAGGGTCAGTCCCCAGAGTAGCTGCCCACTGCAATGCAACCTATTAAACATATGTGGCTTCATGCTAGATGAGACTTCTGCCCATGAAAATTTGGCTGGCCATGGCAGGTTTCCCATGAAAAACAAAAGGATTCCCATGAGCTTGAAGCCTGCAAAAGCATAGTCTGCATTAGGAGCAGTAACAGTGCTTCTGCTGCCTAGAAACTATGAACCTTAGTAGTGATTTGAGAAACAAACAGCCTGGAAGAGAAAATTAAGGAGAAATGGGTTATTTCATTCCACAAAGTAAAACAAAAAAGAAATCCCAGCCTGCTTTGTCCAATGACAAGTTGTGCCACAAAGCCAAATCTATCACAAAGAGTATTTCAGAGCCTTTCAGAGAGAGACAGTCACACCTAGGAACAGCAGAGGTGAGGACAACAAAATGAACAAAAGACAATAGCACTGCTGGCAAACTCAGAAGGTTGCTCTGAAGAGCAGGGAAATTATCAGCTGTCACATGAATAACATGAGATTAAGAAGTCTCACCATGGGAAATTAACACCACTTTCTGGGGAGGCTGCTTCTGCCACTCACTTTCATGCTGAATCGCCTTTTTGATTAACTCTGCTAAAACAATGAAAAGGCACACACAAAGGTTTTTTGCAAGACTTGTCAACAGAATGTGTAGAGGGAAACTTGGCCATCAGTTTTCCCTGTTGTTCCTGTCAGCTTCTGGCTTTTGGGTTTGGGTAGTTTGATATGAACATTGCTTCAGTAAAGCAATGTAAATCCTGTTGAGAGGATTTTCCATCTCTGACAAGACTCGCTGTTCAACATGTAATCCTGAATTTCACATTTGTCATGACAGTATCACATACTCATAGCGAAAATCTAACCTGCTAACCCTCACTTTAAAACTTCTGTGACTGTCTGATTCTGAAGTTTCTTTCTGGGGCTACAGAAATAGCACTTCATGCAGTTTCTTCAACGGACTCATCTATGCCTGGTCATGAAAGATAATGCTATTATGTTTTCTTTTAAAATATGTGGCTTTGTCCCCAGAACAAAATATTTCTGACACTAGAAAGCCCAGCTGTTCCTAGTGCTTCCTCTGTAAATGCCATTACTATAGCATAAAATGTAAAATCTCTGAGTGTAAAATCTTCACAAAATCAGGGTCCTTAACACGGTGGGACCTCCATGTCCTGGAGAAGAAACCACTAATTTCTAAGCTGGAATTAAACTTAAAGAACATACAGGCCATATATATGAAGTGGCTTATATCAGGACAAGGGTTCTTCTCCAGCACTCTGAAATCATTAAACCACTGATGAAGTCATTAAAATTTTGGCATGTTTTCTTACATGCAGATAACCTCAAATAATGTCCCCTCTTAGTACAACAGTCTAGGATTAGCTTAGTACTTCAAGAAAAATAGAAAGTTTAACTGAAACTTTGGCCAATGGTAACGCCTAAAATACAAGAAAAATAGATTTCAGTCATTTCTAACATTGATGGAATTTTTCCTTCCTTTTTTTTTTTTCCTACTAGGATGACTTTATTTCGGCCTTCAGACAGGCTGAAAGACAGAAAAATGCTTTGTCCATAGTGAATTCTGGAATGCGAGTGCTCTTCCATCCAGGCACAGACACCATTGTAGATCTGAGTATTTTATTTGGAGGCATTGGCTCAACCACACTCAGTGCAAGAAAGTCCTGTGAGAAGCTTATAGGAAGGTACTGGATATCTTAATGTATTTAACCAAAAGGAAGGAGTCATAGTGTGAAGCGTGGGGTTTGCTTGATGGCATCAGTGGAGATCCCACCATCAGCCTCACACTCTGTATTTAACCTGTCCTTTCTAACAATAGATTATTTCTTGATATAACTTACACTGATTCACTTATTACTTCACAAAAACTTCACAGTATTTTTAGCCACCTGTTACTTATAAAGAGATGTGTGTTCATGTTAGTCTGCTTTTTTTACCAGGCAATGGAATGATCAGATGCTGAATGAAGCTTGTAAACTGGTGCTAGAGGAAATTGTTCTCCCTCCATCAGCTTCAGGAGGAAAAGTAGAATATAGGAGAACTCTGCTTGTCAGCTTTCTTTTCAGATTTTACCTGGAAGTGTTACATGGTTTACATCAGATGGTAAGCACTGGACAAGAATTGCATACCCCCATCAGCATATAGACTGCAGGAAAACTCTGCTTTTTTAAAGGGATGTGAGAGGGAAGGGTAAAGGTGTTAGGACTTATTTCAAAACATGTGAAGGGAAAACTTTTCTTTTAGAAATAAGGGTCTGACAACACTTCTTTGACAGTATCCCTTCTTTTCAGTATCCCTTCAGGTATGCTGAGCTTTCACAGGAGAAGATGAGTGCTTTGGGAGTGCTGCAAAGTGGTGTTCCCCAGGGTGTCCAGATCTATCAGGTGATGTGTGTTTGTAGCTAGGACTGCCATAGACCCTCTTTTTTAATGAGTGTTTTGCCCTTCTAACCTTCCATTCTTAAGCCTCTACTAATTGTAATGTGAAGCTGCTGAAACGTTTGTCTCTGTGGGAAATCTTTTAAATTTTTGTAGATTTCCTGGTCTTTCAGTGTACAGATGCACTCCTGGTCCTCAAGGTGTTGTGGAGATCAGGCTGTCCTGACACAGCTGAAACAGGGAACACAGCTTTCAGCAATGAAAGAGCTCAGCAGAATTTAGTTAAACTGCCCAGAGGGCCTCAGTACAAATAAATGAAATAACCTACTGCAGCATCTCTGTCATTGTTCAAGCCTGAAAGACTTCTTTGCAAAGCTACAGTATAGAAAGGAGAAGTGATTGGCATATGAAAAAGTTTGTTCAGTAGAAGATCTCAATTTTAAAAATTTTGAATTTCATCAAGATTTCTCCCCCTTTTTTTTGTTTTGTTGCAAAATTTAAAAACTTTTGAAATCAAACTTTTGCTGCTTCTTATCAGTTTGTTACTGAAAACTTTCAGCATCAGCCAAGAATTTAGTGTTTGTCCTTTGAGAGACTAAGAAGACATGTTTTAGAGAACTCTTCACTTGGCAGAAGTCCAAACAAAACATAAATGTTGGAAGATTTTCGTGGTCCCCAGTAATAGTCTGTTTCAAGTTAATGTGAACTAGCAATTCAACAACAGAGAGCACCAAAGATATATTTTAATTAAGTATGTCTGCAGTGCTTTCAATTACAGGCTGTCTTTGAAGTAATAGAGGAATAGGGAATTTAAATAGCAAAAAAATGAATTAAACCATTTTTTAGTCTAGTCAACACTATCTAGAATATTAATTTACCTGTCTCTTTAGGAAGATGGACAAGAAGGAATTACAATGATTCCTGAATATAGTCCTGATTTAAGAAGTAAACAGTATGAAATATGATTGTTTGAAGCAGTGGTGATGGCGAAGTGTGTAAGAGTGTGGCTTGCACAAGATGCTACCAGAAGCAGTGTGGACCCAGCAGACAGGCCAGCTATCAGATCCAGATCACTTTAGCTCTCCTTTATCTGCTATGGTTCCACTGTGTAAACTAGTCATTTTGTCCCTTTTACCTATCTTTTTCTTGATTTTTTCCACCTGTTTATCTAGTGCAATCTTTCCACAGAAGAGACTGCCATGTACTAGAGACATGAATGGTATCTAATACAGTATATTTCTCAGACATCTGCCAGGGCCATCTTGGTGCCAAGACAGCATGATCTAAAAGTTTAATTAGTCCTTTATAATGCATGCATCCCACAAGTATCATCATAAAATTTAGATAGTTCCACATAGTTTTTTTGATCACCAAATATCCTCAGAAAGTGTTTTTAAGTAAAGGCTCCTATAATTACTGGTCTGTCTTGAGGACAACATGTGTTGCAGGATGTTGACCCAGGACAGTCTCCACAAGATCCCGTGGGCCGTCCCATCAGGCACCAGTCTGGAATTAAGCACACCACTGGTGAGGCAGTTTTCATTGATGACATTCGTCCCGTGGATGGAGAACTCTCACTAGCTGTGGTCACCAGCGTTAAAGCCCATGCAGAGATCATGTAAGTAAGAAAAAACTACAAGCACATAAGTATGTTAACAAGTATTTTCTATTTTTATTATCTGATTTGGCCATATTACGAGGTATGTATTACAAATGAGGTAAGAATTTCTTTGCTGTGTGCTTTAAAAAGTGCCAGATATGGAAAGAAGAGTCCACATTATTGCATTCAGCCATTGTAGTACAAAAAAATGTGTAAAAAATATATTCTTATATTTTGTAAGTAGTGGAACCAGCACTGAAAGAGCTGGTTAGCACACACAGATGCTCGTACCTTCCATTTATTTTTTTTCTCAGTATGCTAATCAACACATCCCCCTTCTCTATGTAGAGATCTGTCATGAGAATACTAAGTGGATTATCTTTCTGTCCCAGAGTTCACGGCATTACTTGTACTAGAGTTATTTGTACCACATACTGTACTTATTTATGTGTGTGTTCTTTCCAGATCAATTGATGCATCAGAAGCCCTTCAGGTGCCAGGAGTGGTTGACGTAGTGACAGCAAGAGATGTTCCAGGGAAAAATGGCAAAGATGAGCAAGCATATGCAGAAGATAAGGTATTTCTTGCTTCTGGAGGAGTCTCTGAACATTTTGGTACAGTTATTTATAAAATAGGAAAGTGAGTTTGCAAGTATCATCTTATTGCAATGAAGTGAAAGTAAGTCCAAAATCAATTAATGCAGAACCAGGCAAACTGGGCTGAGCAGAATTACCATTCCCCAGTAAGAGAGAAAGGAAAAACTCTCTTAACAACTTAGGGTTTAAGTCAATAAGCCATGATTCCTTAAGGGCTGATAAATGAGTGATTGTCATGGATTCTGAGAAAGTATGAAACAGCCATGATATCTGAAGTTTTAAAAGATGAGACAAATAAAATGAGAATTGCCCAGTTGGAACCAATATAAAATTAATTGCTAGATTATACACTAGAATATGGCAGAGGGAGACAACATTTTTCTTTTTGACAAATATCAACAGAGCTAAGAAATTTATAGGATCCATGCAGCCAGCATGACTGTACAAAATGTCCCAGGCCTCAGGCTGTGTCCATCACAAGTGATGCTGTTCCATGGTATTTGCAATAGGGCAAGAATAATTCCTAATGTGTTGCTCTTACCTCTCTATTATTGCTTCTCTGAGTTTCCTTCATTTCTGCATACAGACAAGGAAAGCAGTCTGTGCAGATGGGATTTTACTTGGCTCAGTATCTGGCCACCTTAGGATCAACACAGGGGGAATATTCATAACTACTGATGTCAGCAGCATTTCTAATGCCAGAAGTGTTGCAGCAAATGAAAGATTCTAATAGGCTTCTCATCTAATGAAGATAAGTCTCCACTGGGATAGTATTCTTAGAGAAACAGAATATAAAAGTGGCATTTGAGCAGAATCTATTTCCTCAAAACACTTCCTGTACAGAAACTTAACCACTACTATATTTTTTCCTTGGTTAATACATTGGTGTGTTGCAGGTGATTTGTGTTGGTCAGATAATCTGTGCTGTGGTTGCAGAGTCACTGACTCAGGCAAAGTGTGGGGCTGGAAAGGTGAAGATAGTCTACAAAGATCTGGACCCAATTCTGACTATTGAGGTAACAATCTGTCTCCTCTTCCTTGTCTGACAGAGCTCTCTGTCACCTTACTCACTGTTTTCTGCCTTGTGCAGAGCTCTGCCAGGCTTTGGCTTTTTCTTTTTTTGGTATGAGATATGACTTTATTGGTTCTGAATATGAAGTGTAAGAAGTTTATAAATGGCCTCCAAAATTTTGGTTCTAGAAACATATAAAGTGTTACTAGGTACATATTCATCCAGTATATTGGAGAGTGGTCTTTGTAGATCTAGGTAGAAATTACTAAAGAATATTCAGAAAGTTCTAAGTAAGCAATTCCCAGCAGTAGTACATCAGTATAAAATTAAATTTGAGAACTTATGGTTGCAGAAGTGCTGGTATCACACATCCTACATCCATGTTCTGAAAATTTTCAAGCCTAGCAGGTTTTCAGTAGCAAACAATCTGATTCTGAAATATTTTCAGCAGTTCTGAATGTCATTAACAGACATTTAATCTTTCTAATTTGGGAGAAGAAGAGAATTACATGAGCTATGAAAAAAAAAAAAAAGAAAACCCCTCTCTAATAGTGGAAAAACTATCCTGCTCCTTCTAATACTTAGCTACAGCCATCTGTCCATCTGAAAAAGGATCATATGGATGATAAAAATCATCTAACTTTCTGTCTTACAATTAACATGTTTGTTTTATTTCTTGCTGCAGGATGCAATAAAACATAATTCATACATTACTGAAGAAAGGAAAATAGAAAAAGGAGATATTGTGAAAGGATTCAAGTCTGCTGATGAAATAATCGAAGGTAGTTAAAACATTAAGTGCATCAGGCAAGGGAGGAGAGTTAGGCTAGTTCAGAGTCTATTTCCATCTGATGGATGAATTTAAATTTCTCATCTCTTCTCAAAAAACCTTGCTCTTGTTGTTTTTTTTCCCTTCACTGGGAATGGAGCTGAAATGTGTCATGTTTTAAATAAAGCTTAGCTAGCACCTGCTAGCTCATGTTGAGTAAACTCTACCATTTCCTTGTCTCACTAAAATAAAGTGCCCTAGGACAAACATTACAGTTAAATAAGGCTTTGTTTATGGATGTTAGCTAACTTACCTTATCCAATTTTAAGCTGACTG
Organism: Corapipo altera; assembly: GCF_003945725.1. Lineage (NCBI taxonomy): Eukaryota > Metazoa > Chordata > Aves > Passeriformes > Pipridae > Corapipo > Corapipo altera. The sequence goes on from NW_020884877.1 coordinate 6,964,369, forward strand.
CTTGATTTAGAGATAATCCCAGAAACAAGGGAATCAGAGTAAATTGGTCTGGAATACCACTCCTGCAGTCACCAAATTCACTGTCTTCAGATCATAAACACAATCCAGTGGTTCTAGAGCATACTCTGTTCATAAGTATCAGACCTATATTTAAGAAGTATCAATGAAGAATATTTCACAAGCTCTAGAGTTAGCTCTGGAGTTTGAAAGTCCTTATAATTAGAAGGCTTTTTTTCACAATACTTAATCTAAACATCCTTTCCTGCAAACTTTAAATGTTCACCCTCTTAAACAGTCTTTCATCTTTGATCCATAAATCATGTCTGCTAACCTTTATCATTGCCACTGCTCACTTCTCCATCATCTCTAATTTTACTGCATCCAACTTCACTACGGTAATATTTCAGATTAGGTTTCACCAATGCCAAGTGGAGTCTCTCAGAAATTCTATGTAACATTAGTGTCACAGAGCCAGATTAGGTTGTTGTAGTGGTATCAATTGTGGATATACAGCCAAGCTGTGCTCCTCTGTAATCCCTGCTTGGATCTGGTTCAATAGTGCTATCTAAAGTACTGGCACTTGCCCATTCTGAACTTCATGCCGTTGACTTCAGGCTCTTCCTCCAATGTAGAACAATCACTTTGAAATACAAACCTGTCTAAAGGGCTTGCAACCCTTTCCAGTTTGATACTACTTATAGTTTAATCATTAATTATTAAAGCAACCATGAAGTAACATTAGACCTAGAAAAGACTCTTCTATGATTCTACATGCATGAGTTTTGCAGACTGACAGCCAGTCATGTAAATGACTTTCTGAGTTCAGTTTTCAACCAGTGGTATCCCTGATTTAATATGGATTGTGCTTCTCAACTTGCTTATAAGAGTAATCAGTGTAAAAAGACAATAAAATTAAGGTGTATGATACCAAGATATCCTTGTCTGAACACTAGCTTGGCCAGTTTTAACACTTCCCCTAAATCTGTGTTTCTAACCCCTGAATGCAGCTCTGAAATTTATTAGTGACACCTTATATATGCTTAGACAACTTGTGTCCTGCTCACGTGCTTTTCTGATTGTCCTCTCATGAGATATATTATCATACCTACCTTCAGCTGTTATCATTCCCTAAATTTCTGCAACCAAGTTTTTCTCTTCACTGAATACTAAGTGCACATGAATTACAACCTGCTTGATCACAGAAGGGAACATAGCAGACAATCAGCTCCTTTTCCTTTTTCCAACCTCAATTCTATCTGTACCATGAACTGATTTATCTAAGTTGTTCTTGGAGACCTCCAATCATTATGACTCTGCGGTCTCCCCAGGTAATTTGTTCCAGTGCTTCACCCTTCCTATCATCAAAGCAATTTGTTGTAATTTGAGTACTACTATGCTTCTTGTTCTCTCCACTGTGAGCATGTAGCACAGACTATTCCTCTTTGCAGCCACCTTCCATTTGAAGATTCATTCTTTCTTCACCTCTTTGGGCTGGGCCCACTCAATTCTTACAGTCTTCTCCATGTAGGTTCATGGCCTGTGATGATATTTTTTCTGCTCTGCTTTTGACTTTTTCCAACTGTTCCCAAATAAATGTCATGTCACCCCTTAGTGGCTTCAGTTCTGATTCCTACTACTTCTGCATCAATATGTGTTTTAGGAAACATGTCTCAGGAATTACTGCTAGGGAAATAATGTCACACTCAAGGATGGCATAAAGTTAAGGTCACACAGAGAATTTGCAGAATTAGCTTCTATGATGTGCTGACAGATTTCCCTCTTTTTAAAGAAAACGGTACAAAGGTGAAGTGTTGGATAGAAATGGGTAGAAAAGGTGGAAAGAGAATAAAAAATGAAGAGGAAAGCTATATTTTCCCTCATAGAGTGATTCACAAGAAGACATTATAATCCTGTTATAGCAGAAGAGATGTAACTACCTTAAAATGAAAAAGCATGACATATTGACTTGATACTGACCGAATAATTTTCTCTTAATAAGCAAAAGTCTATAAATAAAAGAGGTGCAAACCTGAGATACAAAGAAATAAAAAAATAAATGAATCTATTTTTCTTCTGTGGCAAAACTCTTTTTCTCTGCCTTGTATACATATACATAGTCAAATATAAATTTCCTTGCAGTTCATTTGAAGCCCAGTTTATTTTCCAATAATTATATATGTAACAGGTGAATTGCACGTGGGAGGACAGGAACATTTTTACATGGAAACAAATAGTGTACTTGTTATTCCAAGAGTGGAGGATAAAGAAATGGATGTGTATGTGTCAACTCAGCATGCAACAGATGTACAGGTAAAACGAAGTATTAATGAGACTTGTTTCTTACCTTCCTAAACAACCTTAAAGCTTAACTACATGACCAGGAGTTGCTTTCAGTCTTCTCTACTTCTCTTGAAACTCCCCGATGGTGTTCCCAATTCAGATTAATTGATCTGAATCTTTTTATGAAAGTAAGTGGCCTGACTACTGATCAGAAAGCTGAATGGAACAGTATCGTGCTATTTGTATTATACAAGGCAGTACAGACACAAATGAGCAGTATTACTATGGGATGAGCAAAGGGTATCTTTGTTCATCAGTCACTTTTTTGGACAATCACTTTTTTTGCAGCAATGAGTGTCTTCTTCAGAAAGTGTATTTCAGACAAGTTGCATTGCTCCTATGAGTAGTTACATTGATGATGATGATGAGGGTCATAATCACATGTAAATAATGATAAATTAATATGGAAACAATAATGACATATAAATTATGTGAAATTATGTGAAAAAAGTTAACAGGTTCTAGTTGACATCAGAGTTGGATTGTAGGCCTGCAGAAAACAACAGTTTAAAAAATTGTAATGTTAATTTCCACATGCTTAGTATTAGCTTTTGCAGTTCATCACTGGCTTGCATTTTTCAAGCTTTCCCTGTCAGCCCCACAAATTAAATCTCTACTTACATCTTTCAAAACACTGTCAGAGGAGGTATTTTCAAAATGCAATGTCAGGATTTTAGTTACATTTTCTAGTGTGCACTAAACAATCACTCTGTTCCATTTAGCTTGCTATTCTAGTGGATGCTTTATCTCCAGCTGCAGGTGAATGTGCAGTTCTATATAGGGATTATCATATCTGGCATCAGATAATCAAACTAGTTTTCAGAGTTTTTTGCATTTCTACTGTTCTTTAGAGACTACACTGTGCTTTCATCAGCATGTTTACTTGTTTGAATTTTTTTGTTTATTTGTACCTATAGCAACTCTATTTTTCTGCCCAGGAGTCTTAAACCAGATAGCTTTTATACATGATTAGTCATAGAAAATAGGAATTTTTTAATGTACTTTGGCAGGTAAAATTCTGGATGCTCACTTTTGCAGGAATTAGTGGCTTCAGCTTTAAACCTCCAGTCCAGTAAAGTTATGTGCCATGTGAAACGTGTTGGTGGAGCATTTGGTGGGAAGGTTACTAAACCTTCCCTCTTTGCTGTAATTGCAGCTGTGGCAGCCAACAAGTAAGTTGACTTCACTAAATCAAAAGAGTGATTTAACTAAAATAAATTAAAAATGACAAGACTGAATTAAAAAGAAACTTCAGTCCTGAACCCTACTTGGAGGGTTATCCTGATGACATCGTATTTTTTAATCTCTTTAGCAGTAAATCTTGAAAGTAAAGTAAATCTTTAGCAGCTTGAAAATTCTCTGGGCTTTTGACAATGATATTCACTTACTATCTGAAAGCTAAAATAAAGGCATGGAGGCAGTTTCCCTCTGGGATGATCTGTACAAATCCCAACCATTTGGGCCTCTGTGAGACGTGGTATGAATTTCACTCTAGATATTCAGTGCAAGTGTATTTTATCCTAATACACAGGTATGGTCACATCAGCCCTTTGTGCCACAGCTGTCCTTTGAGTTCCTTACCTTTCCATGTCCTGTGCATGCTCAATGGAACTTGCATCCCCCTGTTGAGAAGCTGAAGGGAAAACCACAGAAAAGCTCATTTCCTCCACTTTGTTTCTGTTGCCAAAAAAAAAAAAAAAAAAAAAAAAAGCTGAATCAGCCTAAACTCAGGCATAGTAGGTTAATAAGAAACTAAAATATTGAATGGACTGATTTATTGCCACCCACCACTAGGAGTTTGGCCATGTACGTGTAATGTCATTTGCAATCTGCATCAACAGGCTGTAATAAAAGTGGATTTTTTTAATGTTCATTTTAGGACAGGGCATCCAGTCCGTTTTGTCCTGGAAAGAAATATGGATATGTTAATCACTGGTGGACAGCACCCTTTCTTTGGAAAATATAAAGTGAGTGAAAGAAGATATTTTGCTTAGTTACTGAGTAGTAGTTTCTTCTGAGACAAATCAGCATTTCATTGGCTAACAAGACACAGCAAGAAACCAAACTCCTCCTCTTCTGAAATCCTAATCCAGCACCAACCTTCCCCAGTCCCAAAAGTACCCTGACATATGCCATGAATTAAAAAAACAGCTATCGTCCTACTCCTACAGCCCATGCAATATCCAGAAAAAGCAGAACCATCCATCCCTTTTTTTACTTTAGAATACTGCTAACATCAGCCCTACCCCATCCACAGATGACAAATTTGTAAATCAGAATTGAATATGAACCACTCCTCCAATACAAAGCCAGCCCTGAAAGGTAATGCAAGATTCAACTTGTAGAAAAACTCTTACTTTTGACTTCTAAATCCTTGCATTAAATAGGTAAACAACGCCAGCACTGAAATCAGCTTGGCAACTGCTTGTGGCAGAAGCAAAACCCTTCTCTTTGGTGTTGGTGTATGAATTAAACACACTAAACCCCTCTGGGACAGGGTTTATTGTTCAGTATGGTTTGGATAAAGAAGGGCTGAGGAGTTGGCTTTCCTAGGGACTCTTGCATGAGTGGTAGAGTTTGGCTGATGACTGTTCCTGGGAGAGACTGCTTACATTTTTAATTTTGCTGAAGATATTGCTCCCAAAGATGTTCGATTCTGGTTATGATTAGACTAGGTTTAGAACTGGTTTGGGAGAAGAAAGGAGGAAGGTTTCATTTTTGGTTAAATTTTGTTTTAACCATAAGACAAGGATTGTGACTGACAGATGTCAATAGCATATGTATTTCATATTCTTCTGGGTTCCCATTACCTGTTACCATTTTAAATCTAGGATAAAATATGCTGCTGGGGCAGAACTTTTCAATAAGCCCCCATAGATGGATGATTCATATCCTTTTTTGATGTAGTTACAACTTCCCTTTTTTTTCCTAAAATTTGGATAAGAGCTACAATTTTGAAGGAGAAGGAATGTTGTTCTTGATCTTTCAAATCCTAAATCTGACCCCAACTCTAACCTTTCCTTTAATTAAATATAATAACAGAAAAACCTGTATTAATTGCTTAACTACATTAAGGAAAAAACACTCTCCTCATCAGTCCCATCTCTTATCCCATCTGTGCAGCTATGCAGGATTTAGCCAGCAATAATATTCATTATCTATAGTTTTCTTATCCTTAATTGTGGTAGAGCTCCATCAGTTTATATAACTTAACAAGTTGGTCTCCGCTTACTTTGCAGTTTTCTGTGATTGTACCCCTTTAAATATTATTATATAATGCATTAAAATATAAACCCATGTATTACCTTTAAAAAAAAGAGTTGAAGAGGAAGGAACCAAAACCAGAATCAAATCAAATTTAGTGGATATTTCTGAACGTGTAATCTGCAAAATATGTGCATCACTGGTTCATATTGCTATGTTGCCTAGATGGTGAAAACATTATTACAAAATAAATACTTCAGAAAGTAGAATTAGTATAATCATAGTGCATATTTTCTTTAATGTTCTAGTCATCCTCTTTCTGGTCTCTGTTCATACTCAACACAGCAGTGAACAAGCTTTTCAGATTCTGTGTGGGTATAGTCAATGTCTATGTGGGAGAACAGCTTTGTGGGCAGCTGAGGTACTCTGATGATTTGTGGGGTTTGTATGTATTTTGCTCTTTGGTTTGTGTATTCAGATCCAAACAAATACCATCCTATAGACAGAAATCTATGCAGGTACTTTTTCCAATTCAGTGGAAACAGTCCTATTGTGTTCTGTAGTGTGAACCTCAGGTGTGCTATTTCTTTACTGGTTAAGAAAGTTATAAAGGAAAGTTTGAAATACATGAGAGAAAAGACCAATAATGCATCAGTTTCTATATTACAGGTTGGATTCATGAATGATGGTAGAATAATAGCTGCAGATTTTCAGTGCTATATAAATGGTGGCTGCACAAAAGATGAATCTGAATTGGTAAGTCCTTCTTTGCTGATACCAATTACACAGACTGAACTGGTCACAAAATGAAAATAACAGCCCTTTGTCACAGTTTATTTCTCCTAAGAATATTCCTGTTCTTGTTAAGTAAAACTCTCATCTACCTAAAGCAAAAATGCATCTGTGGCCCAGATGTCAACTACAGAGTATCTTTAAGGAGGTAAGATATTTCCTACCAGCTTATTCTGGACATAGAAAATTCAGAATTAAAAGTTCTGTGAAGCAAAGAGACACTAAGTTTTATTAGCTAGCCTACTATCATAAACTCATTCCTTCACTTCCTCAAAACTGAAGGTCTGATTTTTCCCTTAGTAATGCTTCTTTATGCTCTTGAAATTCCTATGAGTTAAATGCAGTTTCTCTGATTTAGACATGGTTTCTTTACTTCTGTTGGTATAAAAACCAGCAGAACAACAAGCCTCCTGAGTAAAGTTAAAACAGTTACATTTTATTGGTCTTTCACAAATTTCACTGTCTCTATAAAGGGAATGGAACCATTTGAATAATGTCATCTCTTGTTTCAGGTGATTGAGTACATTGTGTTGAAAGTGGACAATGCATACAATATCCCCAACCTCCGAGTCAGGGGACATGCCTGCAAGACTCACCTGCCTTCTAATACTGCCTTCCGAGGATTTGGGTTTCCCCAAGCAGGTCTGCTTATGGAGACCTGTATTGTGGCTGTGGCGACCCAAACTGGCCTACCACATGAGAAGGTAAAAGAGCTGAGACTGCCAAATAAAACAGGAGTTAACAGACAATTCTAAGACTTAGACTTAAGCTCCTTGTGCTTAAGCCACTTTTTGTAGAAACAGATGTACCAGCTTTAGTTGGACTGAATGGTACTTCATTCAGCTCCTATGCTTTCATGGAATAATACTTGATATAATACAGATAAGAGTGGAGAAAACTGGCCCAAGATCTGCTCCAAAATGTTTGGTGACTGCTGTTAGTATTACCAACTTCAGTCAAAATAGTATTATCTCTTGTACTGTGTGACCAGTTTTAGATCACCTGGTGTATGTTCAGCTGTCCCCTTGTCTCAGCCTCTCAGAACTGAAATCACCAACTTTGCTATCTATCTATCTATCTATCTATCAGCAGTTTAACTAGGTGGCTCTGTCATCCCTGTCTCCCCAGCCTTCAGAGAGAGTGTCCCAACAGTTTTTATTGTTGCCATTTCCTCTCCAGTCTTCAAGAGCTATCCTTTCCTTACATACTGCTTAACCCAGTGTGAGCTTTTCCTCTTTTAGATGTGCCAACCTCTTGTATTTTCAAACTATGGTTTATAAATCATTTTACTTTCCTAGGATGACAACCATCATGTCTTTTCGCTATTTCTTTGAATCTTCTCCCTCTCCCATTTACTTGCTGTCCTTTACCACATTTCAGGAAAGCTTTCAGACACATCTCCAAGGGACAAACAGGCTTTTTAGCTTTAACTTCTGCTTTCACTGGTCTTATTTAAAATTTGAGTTTACCAACCTTCTCTGCATTGAGTAGTCCTTGTAAATAATCCCACTGACACAACTAAAGTTCACAGGCATTTGATGTGAGCAAAAAAATCAGGCCATTTGAGCAGTGATGAATAGGACATTATGTTTAATATAGATAAGTATTAATTATATTATTGTATCATTATATGCCATGTCATTATATTGTATATAATATGCCAATGTATTATAAAGCAACATTTACTTTCAGCACTGAATTTGCTTGGTGTTTAGGTTAGGGAAATAAACATGTACAAAGGAGTTAACCTAACATCCTTCAAAGAAAAGTTTGATGCAGAGAATCTGTGGAAGTGTTGGGAAGAATGTCTGGACAAATCTGACTACTACAGTCGAAAAGCAATGGTGGAAGAATTTAACACTAAAAATTATTGGAAAAAGAAAGGGATTGCCATCATTCCAATGAAGTTTTCTGTTGGATTTAATGCAACTTATTTTCATCAGGTAACTCTTTCAACACAGTGCTTTTGTGATCTAAGATCTCTGCTTTTCTCTCCAAATATAGAGGAAATATAATCTCTACAGGCAGAAAGGAAAGAGAAAGGGAAAAGAATTCCAATATGCTGGACTAGCATAAAATATCACTCCCTTGAGACATACTTTGAGGAAGAGTATTGCTCTATCTGGGCTATGTGTTTATAAATGCTTTATAAATGAGATGGGGCTTTGAGAGACCTGCTCTAGTAAAGTATGTCCCTGACCATGTTAGAGGGGGTTGGACTAAATGATCTTCCCTTGGCTGAACTAGATGATCTTCCCTTGGGTTTAAGGTCCCTTCTAACCCAAGCAATTCTATGATTCTATGAATATTCACCTCACAGAAATGTGAATTTCTGATTCCCAATGTGACAATTTTATCCAGCATAAAGTTAAGTAACTCACTATAAAAATGTGGTACCTGGAATCTTCCATAACCTAGTCCATAGTAAGAAAAATTATCACTCCTATAGTTCTGATAGTACCATTTATTTTATAGGTTAAGCTCTGCTACTGGAAATTTTTATGGGTCAAGATAGTGGTATTTCTGGGGAAACTTTTCAGTTCTGACTGTTTTTTTCTTTTTAATGCAGGTCTTGAATAAAAAATTCTCTCAAATGAGTCTCAGACTAAATGAACAAACACTGTTCTTTGTTTATGAGTGCAGAAAAAAGGAAATCCACATAGCCTATAAGTTAGTAGTTTATTCCATCCCTTGATTGTTTCTACACAAGTTTGTAGATGAAGAGCTCAGGGAGAGATCAGTATATTTCATCCAACAATGTTCTCGTGGTAAAGAAACATTGAATCTAGGGAACATAATTCGTCTGACACAAAAGGTTAAAAAAAGCATAAATAATAGTTATATTCCCCCAAAACCTTCAAAATAAAGCTCAGGCATTGCACTGAATTTCCAAATATCTGGATTTAAATCTTAGAGATTTATTGTTTAATCTTGCCCCTGTCAGCTCAGACTCTAACTGACAGCAGCAAAATGTCATCTGTTTGCAAACACCACAAGCCGACACCAAAGAGATCACATGACCATCATTTGTCAGTGGAGAATTGGTAACAAATACAAAGGTGTCCCCAAGGCACTGTATTTCACAACACCTCTCAGGCTCTACCATTTGCTCTGAGTGTTGGTAGCTGGTTGAATGCCACACTGAAGCGTCTCTTTACAGAATTTCGAGTCCTCTTTCATGTCCACTTATTCCTTTATAGGAGTGGATGTCTTCCATGGGATCGATTTCTTTCATCACCATTCCTTGGAAAGTTATTTATTCCCAATTTTACCATTAATTAAAGCTCATTACTTCCATTCCAACCTGCATCTTGCATTTCTCCTGTTTAAGATAGCTACTTATTGGGAGAAGGCTGCACCAAAATACAAGTGAGTTGGTTCTAAGCCTTTCTCTTGACAGCCTAGCAAAGAGAAGGGAAGAGCAGTTGTGTCATTGCTCCATCAAAATTAGATACTAGGAACTAGTTTATTATTATCCCCCTCTGGACACATGCAAATCCCTCTGTTTCAGAAAAACAAAAGTACAAGTCAACTACTGTTTGTTCTAAAAGAAAAGTTCTAAAGCTGTTCCTAGTAGGAGATACCTTACCCTCTGTTGAAAATGCCTTTGATTCCAGGTTCAAATTCTGCTCTGTCCTCCTTTTTCATCCCAGATGAAGAGGGAATAATAGCTGGGGACACATACACATTATAACGAGAGCCAGCACGTTCTTGCTTTACCCAGTTTCACAAGAAGAAAAATGTGGTTTTCTGTTATTAGAACTAATTACTGTGATCCCTGCAGAACTCCTTTGAATAACTACTAGCTCATTTAAAGTCTGTCATGTCTTAAAACAGTGAAATTTGTTATTGTCAGACTGCTGGAGAATTCCCACTCCAGGTTAATAATATACTGATCTTGTAAATTAAATCTGTCTTTGGCTTGTTAGGGTTTTTTATACACCTTTGTTCAGTGAAGTAAGAAAATCACCAAGTTTCTGTGGCTCTTCTTTAGGCTGGAGCTCTTGTCCACATCTATATAGATGGGTCTGTGCTAGTCACTCATGGTGGAATTGAACTGGGACAAGGAATTCACACTAAGATGTTACAGGTGAGTTAGTTAGTACCTGAGGGTAAACAAAACCTAAGGAGGATAACTGAGCAAAAAGGATGAATGGCAGTAAGAACTGTAATAAGTAAAATCTATAGACATAAGAAAGATGAGTTTAATGTTGAGTTGTTGCTTATGAGTTATTGACGAAGACAAAGCGTCAGAAAAAAACCACAAGCAATAATCAAAGTGACCTTTCAAGACCTAGAAAGGAAAAAACATCTTTGTGGTAACATCACTGTTATCAGGATAGCTAGGGCACAGAAGGCACATGCAAAAATGACCCCAATGTTTTGTAGCAGAGAGGGTTAAAAATGCTGAAAATGTAACTTTGTTGTGTATCCAACATCAATGATAACACCACTTAACTTTTATGCATTTCGTGTGTAAATAGTGACAAACAAAACTATGTCATTTTGGAGCTAAAATAAAGCCACTTCTTCAAAATGGGCTGCGTGAACACTGGAATATTAGAACACGGTGAAAAACGATAAGGTGGGAACACAAACAAAGCCATTTCAAATGAGAAAGAAAATAAGATTATACAGATAAGGGAGAATGATTCATTGTTTTTTAAATTTGATTAAGTTTTCCATTTGTAACAAAAACCTTATTAGAGAAAGCAATTAGAGGCAAAACATACAGTATTGCATTGTATTGGTTTACCTTCTATTATTTATATAGAACTTATATATAAAATATTTGCTTTACAGAATAATTGTTAAGGAAAACAAGCATCTGTCCTTTAATTAGGTAATTTTTCTGTATGTGCAAATATATAGGGAGATGAATGGCACGATGAATTCTTGACTGCATCTCAATTGAGACTGGGTGGCTTTTTGTTTACTCTTATTACAGATTGCCAGTCGTGAACTGAAGATACCACTGTCATATATCCACTTCTGTGAAACAAGCACAACAACTGTACCTAATGGCAAATACACAGCAGGATCAGTTGGAACTGAAATCAATGCAAGAGCAGTGCAGGTTAGACTTGTTACCATTTTTTCATATAATTAGTGATTCTGTTGAATACTAAATGTCCCTCTGAGGATTCATATTTATTTGTTTGGTTTGATTTTGGGCAGCTTGCAGTTCTTTATCTCGAAATTCCACTTGTTAGTTTACTTTATATGCATAGTTTAAAGCGAGGCAAATTACAGAACACTGTTAAAAAGAGTCACTTTTCTCTGCTCTACTGTATCAGATTTACAGATGTGAATGCTGTTCTTTTTTAGATTGCTGCTAGATGAATTTATGGATCTTCACTTTATTTTGTATTTAAACACAATTTAAAGGAAAATTTAGCATAAGTTATATTTCAGGTACTGTTTTTAATAGTCAGACCCTTAACCTTTTAAATGCTTTGGGACCAATTCCACTTTCATTTATTTTGTAAAATGAATCATTCCAGCCACTGGTTTTTCCATCTAGTGTATCAAAATAGGAAGAGAGTCAAGTCCTTTATCTTCCTTTTGTTGATGGTTTCAGCAGTAGCCTGATACACGAATACTTCAGTTACATTAGAGCAGTTGCTAATGCCAGTCTTCACAAAGTGCTGCCTTCTAGCTGGCAGATAGCAGAGTAAAGAAACTGTACATAAATGAACAGAATTACAGCCCTCAGAATGAATTTAACAAACTAATTTCACCAAGAAAGAGCTTGTATTGCTTTGAAATCAGCAGATAAATTTGGGGTTGTGGGTTAGTCACTGGCATCCAACCTTCCTTCTCCCTAGAATGCCTGTCAAATCCTTTGGAAGCGCCTGGAGCCTATTCGAAGAGACAATCCTGATGGCAAATGGGAAGACTGGGTAAATATCTCTCTCTGTTTTGTAGTGTTAAATTATGATAAACCCTTAAGTGTAGAGTGAAAGCTGACATTGTTCTGGAGGGAGAAAGGTGTCTCCCTGCATAAACTAAACTGGAAGTGAGAAAGAGTAAATAGGTGTAAAATAGTGTAAAAGCAAGTGGTACAACACAATGTTCTGGTGAATTTGGCCAACTTTAGTGGTTTTGTAATGCCCCCTGCTTCCTAAAGACATGTCCAGGGCACAAGGGAATATAAAGCTTTTACTCAGGGCTCTTTTTTTCTTTAATTTTTTTTTTTAAGTTTCACTTTTTCTTTAAATGTGAGTTAAAGAATTTTTAATTTTCTCTCTTTAATAATGAGTATATTTTTTGCAGATCAGTGAAGCTCACAAGCAAAGCATCAATCTTTCAGCTACTGGCTATTTCAAGTAAGGAAAGACATTAATCTTTTTTAAATTTCTCATCATTGGAGGTGCTACTTTGTCAATAGGTAGCAGAAAGGATAAAACTGGCCCCATTCACCTTTCTTAAGGTCATATCAGATGCAGCACACAAACCATTAACAAGTTGCCTTGACCAGAAACTGCAGCATTTAACAAGGAATTCTTCTCTTCAACCCATATGGATTTTGGAAGCACTTTATATCCTTGGTTAGCTAGTTTGACAATGCTCAAAGTCTTCTCCAAGGTCAATTACAGTAAGACACAGAAAGCCCACAAGGAATTATGTTCCACAGCCATCATGATTTGCAACCCTCCTATGTGCCCAAATTATTCCACACAACGTATCAGATTATCTTTATACACTTTATCAGATTATACACTCCAGATTATCTTTGACTACAGGGATCCCATGAAAATAGTTACCTTAAAGAGTTTATGTTACCAGAGAACCATAGAATGGTTTAGGTTGGAAGGGACCTTAAAGATCATATAGTTCCAACCCCCTGCCATGGGCAGGGACACTTTCCACTAGTCCAGGTTGCTCTGAGCTCCATCCAACCTGGCCTTGATCACTTCTCTGGGCAAGCTGCTCCAGTGCCTCACCACCCTCACAGCAGAGAATATCTTCCTAATATTTAGCCTAAACCTACTCTCCTTCAGTTTAAAGCTATTAACTCATATATCATGATATATGATTCTTTTAGTGATCTCAACAGTGAGGACAAGGATAGGGAGTGGGAGGTATCTTGATCAAATCCATATAATGTTCTTACTTCCTCCAGAGGTTATCATACAAACATGAACTGGGACACACAGAAAGGCCATGCGTTCCCGTATTTTCTCTTTGGAGTTGCATGTTCTGAAGTAGAAATTGACTGTTTGACAGGAGCCCACAAGGTAATGTCAAAAAACACAGTGAACTTGAAGTAGAGTTGGGTGAACTTTCCACTGTCGTTACGTTCCTATGACATTTTTTTCTCTTGCATTTCTTTAAATAAGAATAGAGACATAGCCAGCAGAACAATAAATGGCTATAGTGCCCTTTACAATATCATTTGGTCATCCTTTTCTTGCAATAGAAGCCTGATGTTAACCAGAAAAATAAGAAACATTGTGATAACAGCGGAAAATAAAGAAGTTCTAACGTTTGTACCACATGTGATGACTTTAAAATTCAATTAGACCTTCTGAACATCTCCCTGCAGGTTAGACCATATCATTAGTTACAGTCTCCTTTTTAACAGTTACTTTTAAAACAGGTGAAGCCACAGTCACATAACATGACCTGTTGCAAAGGAGAGTTAGTGCAGGGAGAGCTCTCAGCAGCACTATATGGAGACCAATTCAATGTCTTCTGGTTACTGCAGAAGCATATTTGGCTGCAGAGGCTGCCAGATATCCAGTAGCCCATGTGGAGATAGACTCCAAAATCACTGGAGTCTGTGAACCTCCTCAAACTGTACACCATACTGGGATTTAAGAGAAGCCACTGGACATTGTATAATAACAGCCCATGAGACGTTCTTCTCTGTCCCCTTCTCTACATAAGGAGCTTCTGTTCAAGTGACTGTGCTTCCACACTCACAGCAAAGCACAGGAGATGGCTGGACATCACTTCAAGCAATGTAGTTTCTATAGGAGAACAAGCAACATCCTGTTACTTACAGGATGTGTGATGTGTGCATCACATTCCAAGTGTCAGAGAACCACCAAAAATTGTTTATCTAAATGAAATCTCCATCTATGCAGCCTGTCTCAAGTAGCTTTCATGTTTCAGAATAAATTTGTAATATTTCTGATAACACATTTTTCAGGGATGAGACTGTAGATTATTTAGGATCCCTTTGTTGTGTATTTTAACTATAACTGTGTAACATCTTTTATTTATTTAACAGAATATCAGAACAGACATTGTCATGGATGCCTGTTTTAGCATAAATCCAGCTATAGATATAGGACAGGTATGAATTTCCATAGTTTTGCTGTATATCAAATGTTACTGAAATTTCTATTTGTGCCTACATGATTGTTGTTATTGGTCAATTTAATAACTACCAAAGCCTATGAGACACTGCCCATTAACATTCGAGGATGTTAGATTGACAGATGGATTTGTTTTTATTCACAGCTATAAATAATACTAAGTTACCTTTTTTACTTATTATTCCTCCTCTGAGAAGTGATGAGAAAAACAGGTCCAACAGATTTGGGAAATGTCCTACAGGATTAGCACCCTAAATCTCCTTATGACTTTCTTCCTGAGCAATTTACTCCACCCCAGAATTACTGACTGAGGGCTAAATCTTAACCAGCTGCAGAGCAGTGTTGACTTCAGCTGTGATGTAATGGAAAAGGCTGTTGAGATGGATCAGACCTTTCTTTAAAGGTCTGTTGTATCCATTGCTGTGTATTATGGATTCAAGTACATGTTTCTACAAAAACACTGAATAGTGACAAAAGTGGTGTCACTCACTAGTAGTTTGTAAATGAGAAAGTAGTGGTGAACTCAGACTGTAAACAATATTTGTTGTTTCTTTGCAGAGTCAGAGGAAATGCTTCTAAAAATGTGACCTACATTTAAAGCCTTTCTTATCCTGCTATTTATCCTATTCAACACTCATCCTCATATATTTGCCCTTCACCTAAAATCTTATGTTCATTTTGCACATTCATGGACTGCCAAATCTGTCATATTAAGTTCTTTTTTAGCATTTTAATTTTATGTTCACTTTGCACCAGTGTTTACATCAACTACTGACACAGTCCTAGTGTCTACTCAGCAGTTGTTCCTTCCTACATGATGTTGGTCTGTTATTTTCTCTTCATATCCAAACTATCACCTGTTTATGTCTGATACACTTATCTCAAAGAAATTTTATTGGTTTTCCGCAAATCTTTTAAAGCAACTATTAAATTGAGCAGACTATATATTTCATCGTCCCTAGACAAATATCTCCTGACTGCGGTTGCTGTGGATTTGACTCAATTCTATTTGGCAATTTTGCAAAATCAAATCAAAACTGTACTAGTTACAGTGAGATTAGCCAGGAATAAGGAAGAATAGAACTTGAGCCAGTGAAAATATTTGTCAAAGTCAGATGAGGACAGCTTTGTCCTGTTTGGGTCTTTGTTGACTAATAGAAAGAAAGATGCCAGTTCATGTGTAATCTTATTAATTAAGTCTGATTTTATATCTGTTTTTACCTTTTAAAATAATTGAATGAAATGTAAAATTTACCTTTTTTTTAATTTGTTCAGATTGAAGGGGCCTTTATTCAGGGGGTTGGTCTTTATACATTAGAAGAAATCTACTTTTCTCCACAAGGAGAGCAGCTCACTCTTGGCCCAGACACATATAAGATCCCTGCTGTCTGTGACGTTCCTGAGCAGTTCCGTGTCTATTTACTGCCCAATTCACGCAACTCAATTGCCATCTATTCTTCCAAGGTAAACATGCCAAACTTACTGTTTGCAAGCACAGCAGGAGATTCTGCTGCAAATCCATGACTGTAGTGTATGGTATGCTTTGCATTTATTTTTTTTTTTGGGGGGGGGGCAGTTTCAGCTCTGGAGGAAATTGGACTTAAATGGTGAACAATGGTGTTCTCAATTTTTGGACTAATTTTCTTCCTATGATTTATTGGTATTACAGTAGCACTTAGAAACCCTAATCAAAATTGAAACTTTTATGTAAAAGAACACAAAACTGTTGTGCTATAAATCAAAAGTGAAAAAGTCCATCTTGAAGAGCTTTAATTGCCTAAAGAGGAGTATGGACAGAAAAAGGAAATATTGTTGTAATTTTTAAAGGCAGAGAAGTGATGAGACAAGAGATTAAGTAACTTTCTAGAATCTCACAGGAAACCTGTGGTAGGTGTGGGAACAGAGCCCAGTTTTTCTATCAGCCATGGCAAAGCATCATTCTTTCTGTCCTAAGGGTACTTCAGCCTCTCAGGAGACACACAGTACTAGGACGGTGCACTGTTCATAGACTCAAAATAAAAGCAAAAAAAAAGGCACCTCAGAATAAAAGGAGAACTAAAGGTAGGTGTAGACCTCGGGATACTAAAAGATAGGAATGCCCACAAGTCCAGCCATCAATCTAGGGCAGATATAACAAAGTGCCATGGTTTAACCCCAGCAGAGAGCTAAGCCACACAGAGCTAGCTGTTCACTCATTTGCCCCCCATGGGATGGGGAGAGAATCAGAAGGGTAAAAGTGAGAAAACTCATGGCTTGAGATAAAGATAGTTTAAAAGATAAAGCAAAAGCTGCACACACAAGCAAAGTGAGATAAGAAATGGAATTCATTCACTGTTTCCATCAGCAGGAAGACATTAATCGCCAGGAAAGCTGGGCTTCATCACCTGTAATGGTGACTTGGGAAGACAAACACTAGAACTTTGAATGTCTCCCCCCCTTCTTCTTCCCTCACCTACGCTGATGCCATATGGTATATTCCATACCATATTCCAAGACTTTGGTCAGTTTGAGACAGCTGTCCTGGCTGTGTCCCCTCCCAGTTTCTTGTGCCCCTCAGCCTCTTTGCCTGTGGGGTGCAGTGAGAGGCAGCAAAGACCTTGACTCAGTGTAAGCCCTGCTCAGCAGTAACTAAACATCCCTGTGTTATCAGCACTGTTTTCAGCACAAATCCAAAACACAGCCTCCTACTGGCTACTGTGAGGAAAGTTAGCTCTACCCCAGCCAAAACCAGTACACAAAGGAAATTTCCAGAAGTCTGTTTCATATTCTTATGGCCTTACATGGTATAAATGAGTAAAAAAACTCTTCCCCATGAAGAAAACAGACAGAGACTAAGGGCATAATTCTTATCAAAATTAGACAGCACAAACTTTAACCATGCAAGAGGGGCTAAGAGGAGAGCGGGGGCGGGCAGTCTTTCTTCCTCTGTTTCATCATGAAGAAATAATTCCACTTGGATATAGAAAAGCTAGTCTTTGTGAGAAGTCATGAATTATTTCATAGCTTTTTAACACCAGCACTGAAGTCCCAGCAGGAAGGTTTTTTTATACTGGTTTTTTATAGCTTTATTGTGAATTTTAAAATTATCTCCACCAGCCAAATTCTGGTCCTTGATGGTTTTCTGATTTAAAAGTTCTCAGAGATCCAAGGAAAATTGTTGAATCCAAATATGCTGGACATGACCAAATACTGACCTGCTGTGATTCAGTATATTTCAGATAAATACAGCAGAAATGTGCTGATTTAACTCTCTGCTGGCAGTTTTTAAAGCCAGTCTCTCCAGCTGCCTCTCTCCTCTACCAGGGCATGGGTGAGGCTGGATTATTCTTGGGCAGCTCAGTGTTCTTTGCAATACAAGATGCAGTGGCTGCTACACGGAAAGAAAGAGGATTGTCCCTGGACTTCACACTGAACAGCCCCTTGACTGTTGAGCGGATTCGCATGGCCTGTGGTGATGTCTTTACTGAGATGGTAAGGTTATTTTCATTCCTTTCCTGAGCTGGCCAACTCCTTAATTCTCCTTCATCTGAATGGGCTGTACACCTAGATGAATCAGTGAGCCAAATCTCTTTTCTTCAACATTTAGCAGAGCTTTGCACTTTATTTTATCAGTGGCACTTTGTTCAGCCATGTTGACAGAGTAACATGAACTGACAGTCCAGAACTGAGGAACCTGTGCTGTTTCCTCAGTGGTAATGTTTCAATTTATCTCCTTTAAACTAAAAGCCTTGAAAGTCCTTTTCAGATTATAGTTTGACTTTGTCTTAGTGTCACTTTATTTGCATTAGAAACTACGACTATGTCTAAACACAGAGTGGTAGACATGCTCCATCACTTGTCCTTTGCTCCTGGTCTAGACTGATTCCACTTTGAATCATGTAACCCAGTTTCCTTTTTTTCTTCCTGGAAAACAAGGTAGATGGAAATATGAGCTGATGTGCCTCCAAGTCTTGTCACAACATGGAGTGAAAACACAGGCTGGGTGAACAGGAGCACTCCCAAATAAAACATTTTAGATTTATGTTTACATGTGAGCATCACCACTGACAGAGGCATCCACAGAATCTAGGGGTGCAAATTTAAGATATTCACTGTAATGGGCTAAACTGTCTATCTCAGACACTGTAATTACTTTGTAGGTATAATGTATAGGTTTGAGAATAGTACAGTTCCCCACTCTTAAAGTGCGATACAGCTCTGGCTGTTTTTGACATTCTATTATCTTCTAATATCTTCCCTCTCACAGATGGAACAGGTAATGCACAACTGGTGCACTATGCCCTTTTATTGAAATTTCCCCCACAGTCACTGAAGTTATTTTTATGGCCTGTGTGCTATAAAAATATAAAAATATAATATATAAAAAATATAAAAATATAAAAATATATAAAAATATAATATTTTTATAGCACCTGTGTGCTGTGCCTCTGCTTTCTTCAAAATGAGAATGGTAAGAAAATGCACCCTCACCCTTGCAGTTCTCTGTGTCTTTCTTTCCACAGTAATGTCTCAATCTGATCTTCCTATATCTTGCATTTCCCTCACAAGGGGTTGGCAGTAGGACAGAGCAGTAGACTGCTGGACAGTACTTATTTTTGTAGGACTCTGAGGCAGGAGCCAACTTCCCTCCCCATATCTACCCTAGCCAACAGTGATCACACAAGAGTTTCCTCAGAAAGGTGGGCAAGATGAGAAATATGACATTGTTTTCTGACTAAAGCTTTAGCCACTTCACAGGTTTTCCAATGCACTCATCCTTTTGGCACTGTAAAAGCAGATATCTGAAATTGCATAATAGATTGTCACTTACCCAATTTTCTGTTTATTTATAAGTTGAAGAGAAAAAGAGAAAAAAAGGGAATAAAAAAATCAAAGTAGTAAAGCACAGGAGCAATTATGAAATAGATAAACAGCACAGGTTTACCAGTCATTCTCCCCTCAGTGCATATCCAGTCAGAAAGCAAACTAAACAAACACTTCAGGAGCCTGGAAAATAGGAAACATCCGATCAAACTGTGACAAGGTCCATTAATTAAAGCTTTAAACTTAAAAAGCCTCACGTAGCTGAATTTGAACAACTCTATTGTACCCTAGACTGAAAATTTCTCTATGAAGAGAGACACAGTTTGGGTCAGGCAGACCTGCAGGCCCCTCTTCCAGTGGCAGCCAGCTAGAGACTCCCTGATCTCAACCTCCCTGGAGGTTGGGGCTGTGAATTCCACATCCATCCACTTCTGCTTCCTCCTGTGCAGGATATCCAGCAAAGTGTTTCACAGAGACAGAACTTCTCATATTCATAGAAGTTATAACCAGGATTAAGAACCTTTGTGGGCTAAGTGCTGTGGAAACACTTGGGAAAAACTCAGAATTTGAATAATGGTGAAGTTGTTATCCAGTCATCAGGAGTTGATGTTCTGTCTCCAGGAATGCCCTCAGAAATGTAGGATTTCTTTGCAGACATCGTGGCCTCCATGATTCAAGCAGTGCCATTGAACCATATTGCATAATGGAACCTCGTATGTCAGTTCCTCTAATTTGAGCCTTTCAGGCTGTGAGCTCACCTCTGCTATGGAGATATGAGCTTAATTACCTGTTCAATTACCAGAATGCCACTGTTAACTAGAAGTAAGTTGGTTGATTTCACAACCTTTTATAACATGGGAAAATGGAGTTTTGTGCACGCAATGACATTGACATGGCTGATAAGGAACATGCATTTGTGAATTACAGTAAGTTCTTTTTTCCCCTTAGCAAAATGATGTTGTTTTCTTTATATTTTATTTCAGATTCCAAAAGACAAACCTGGAACCTATAAGCCATGGGCCATCGATATAGCTTAGTACTGCTTTCCTAAGTATCAACCAACCAGGTGATTCCTTCAGCCACTTACTGATCAAAAGCATTCATGCAAGAAAGAATTGTAATACTTACATGTACACATGCATACATATATATATATCACACCATCTTTGCAGAACAAGATATAATCACCAGTTCTATTGTAAGTCTCTAAGTAAAAGACCTCTCATTAATGTGTTTCGTGCTACACTGGAATAGTTGGGGAGTTAACTCAAGAACTTCAAAGCATTTGCATGAGATTCTGAAAATATCTGCAGTGAAGAGCAGATCACAAATAGAACCATTTTGTCACTTCTACATCCAGTTTGAGAGTCACAGCTGTTGTTATCTATTTTTTCTGTTCTTCTAACATACAAAAATCCCAAAGATCGGAATTAGACAATGTACAAATTAGTGATGGGCAATGTATCAATATTTCAGTAAAAGAGATATTCTGAAAGTACATACTACCAAATATTTCTAGACACAGATATATTATTACCACTGCAGTAACCACAGTAATACACCAGTAAAGCTTCTTTGCTTCCTGGCAGCCTACCTCAAGCCTGCTCCTTACCACCAGATCTTTTTGAACCACTGTCAACTTTGACCTCTCCTAGAGCTGGACTATAATCACTGCTATTCACTCACTGCCTCGTCATCACTTGTTCCTCTTCTCCTCTTCCTTACCCACAGTTTTGCTCCTTCTTTCCAGCAAAATGGTGAAGCAGAACATAGCTGATGCTTCCATCTGCAGGTGAGGAGAGGGCACGATGCAAGAGAGGTGTACTGGAGGTAGGAAGGTTTAAACCAGGACAGGTTCCCAGTACCAGCTTCGAGTGACCATAACACAGGTGAGGTTGCCCATTGCAGCCGTCAGCAGGCCTGCATAGCAGATGTGTAGATGAAAAGGTGGAGGGGAGCAGAGTTGAGAGGGAAACAATGACAACAGGAGTTCATCATAGTGTGTCAGCTCACAGTTTAACTGAGCTGTGCCAAACAACTGGCACTCTGACAGAGATTGTTTCGGAAAGGAGCTTTTAAAGTGATCCAGTGGCAGCTGTATGCTCATTTCCCCATGAGGAGAGGAGACTGAAAAGCAAGTGCAAAGGTATTTGAGAGGGAGAAAAGGGAATGGTTGAGCTAAGCCAACATAGTAATATATACAAATCAATATTCGACTTTGATAGTTCAAAGCAGTAAATTTTTCAGTAAGAACACATTTAACAACATCATTGTGTACCCGAAACACTA
The DNA here is from genome assembly GCF_003945725.1 of Corapipo altera. Classification (NCBI taxonomy): domain Eukaryota; kingdom Metazoa; phylum Chordata; class Aves; order Passeriformes; family Pipridae; genus Corapipo; species Corapipo altera. The sequence goes on from NW_020884877.1 coordinate 6,986,124, forward strand.
GCATAAGAAATAACTCTGGAGGTGCTTAACAGGTATTTCATTAGTTCAGATCCTCATTTATATAGACAGAAATTTAGACTATTTTCATTTATTTTAAGGGTGAGGCTTAAATTAACTCAGTATAGAAGAGAGTGCAACCTGCACACACCCTCAAATAAGTCATGTTTAATTTAAATCTGTAGAGATACAACAAGATTTTGTTCCTTTACATGTAAATTAATATTGCAAGTAATAAGGAAATTTCTAGCTTATGTGGGTGAAGTTTTCCTGATCATTTCTCTTGGTAAATAGTGAGAAATTACAGCTAATGGAAAAAGCTCAACTGGTAATAGACTTTGCAGTTCTGTAATATCAAAGACTTCAGGAAGCTGACAGCAGGAACTATTATGTCTTTTTGTTCCTTTCCGTAAAATGCAATTTTAATAATTTCTGATTTATCTTCTTGGCTTTTTACTTAATTGTGATTCAGACAAATCCTCTCAGTTTAGAATGAGTACCAAAGTAATCGGGGTCTTGGGTTTAGAATGAATGGGCAAATATTTGCAAATATTAAGGTGAAAATCCTTCCTCTGAAACTCCCTTAGGGTATTTTTGAATGTAGTATTTTGGGGATTTCATTGGGCTGTTAACTGGAACCTGTAAAAATGTTTCTTGAATAAAAGCAAACTTGTAAGGCTGTCCCGCTATTTTGTGACTCTGGGATCTATAACCAATATTGTTTCAAGGAAGCAATAGTAACAAAAATGGTATGAGGTGAAATCTGGCTCCTACTGACAATAAGAATGACCCCACTTTCCACTCCTGAAGCACAGTGATGTGTTCCACTTATACACCTGAAAACTGGGCATTGCAAGAGCTTTAGTCACAGGAACATTATCCTTTACACCTGGTGGAGATTTGCTGCTGTGTGAGGTCTAGAAGGAAACTTGTGATCTCTAGGTTAGTTTAGTGGTTTGGCCTTTTGGGGAGCAAAGAACTGAGTTGCATCTCCCATTCTATGCCAGCATAGCATGCTGTTTTTGTCTCCAGTTACGTGCTGCTGGGCAAGTTCGGCAGCATGTTTTTTAGAAAGTACTTACAGGCCCTTCACTAACACACTGGGTTTGTTTATGCTGTTTGCTAATGGACACAGACTGCCCCACAGCCTGAAGGTAGGATGAGACCTGTTATCATGATTGCTAGTGGAAGAACCTGTGCTAACGGCAGCAGAGAAGGCCTGTGCTTCTGAACTCAAAGACTTTGTTGTGTGTCAGATGTGAGCACCTTTTAACTGGTAATCCTGTCTGCACAGACTACTATACGTCAAGTGTTTATATGATGATGTTATCATCAGGATCGGAGGAACGAGGCGATTATTAAAACTGCCAACAGCAAATCCAGGATCAAATAGCACGGCAGACCCGGCATTAATGACCAGTGCCCCGCAGGACTCGGTGTTCCCCCGGCGCTCCTGATGTGCCCGCGCTCTCCTCGGCCGCGCTCCCTTCCAGCACCGGGCTCGGCCGCGCAAGCCCCGCGGGGCCCCCCTTGCGGCCGGCGGCCTGCCAGGGCAGGGCGGGAGCCCGGACGGATCCCCGCCCTTTTTCCCTCCATGCTCTCCGGCGGGGCGGGGCGGAGCGCGGCCCTTCCCTCTTCCTCTGGCGTCGGTTCCGCTCGCACAGCTCTCTCTCTCTCCGCTGCCGCCGCTCCTCGCCGCCGCTCTCGCCCGTCTGCGCTCCGGGCCGCTCGGGCGTTTTCTCTCTGCCTTAAAGTCGGTGAGCACAGGGGCGCGGGCGGGGGGCGGCCGGCGGGGCCGGCTGGGGCAGCCCGG
>NW_020884877.1:6988333-7037791 GCF_003945725.1 Corapipo altera
GGTGCGTGCCGGGAGCCGGCGCCGCCCGCACCGCCCAGCGCCGCGGGGCTGGCGGCCAGGAGCGGCACGGCCCCTTCGCCAGTGCCCTGAGGGGTGACTCTGTTTCCTTGCAGGGTGTCTTTTATGAATAATCAAAAGCCGCAGAAGCCGACACTATCGGGCCAGCGTTTTAAAACCAGAAAGAGAGGTGAGTTCTTGCGCCGTGCCCGCTGCCAGGACCGGCTGCCGGCGCCGTGCGGTCGGTAAAACATCGGTTTGTGTCCGCAAACAAACCAGTGCCTTTATGCTCTTCTCAGAACTCCTTTAAGTGAGAGCGTGCCAAGTGCAGAGTCTGGAGGCTGACTCTGGGGGCTGTAGCGTTCTCTGCACTAATCAGACATATTTGGCAGTAAGAGTTGTTGCCGAATTTACTGTGATAAGCTCGGCTTAGGAGACGGTCATTCTGGAACCGTGTGAAGTGTGTTTAGCCTGAAAGCAGAAGTATCTGATAACCCGGAATTACAGGAGAGCTCCATCACAGGCTTTTTGCAGGTTGATACATGCATCGAAGGAGCATCTAATGTAATAAGGGTTTCAGTCCTAGCCACTGGATAAAAGTTACATTGTCCCCTTAATGTTATAAGAATACCTAATATAAAAAAACTGACAGAAAAAACCCACAACAAAATCACACAAACAGACCCACTCCCCAGCGAACATCCAAAAAAAGCCCAAGGTGTGGGATGTGCAAATGCCTGTCTCTGTAGGAGCACAGTTACTTCCATATGAAGAGTTAATGACTGAAGAGGGGCGATGAATAACTTAGTATTTTGGTGGGGTTTTTTTTAAACCCATAGAGGAAGTGGATGCAGCTCTTAGAGTTCCTGTTCAATACTGCTTTACTAGGATACCAGCAGTGTTCCAGCTCAGGCAGCTTTAAGGATTCTGCACGTGCAGAAGGATGCTTTGATTTACAGAACCTGTTTTAATGTCAAAGCCCCTTGAGAAACTCTTGAGTGAGAGAGTTCAATCTAGTCTGTCCAGCAGAGGAAATGCTAGTGGCCTGGCTTTTAGTCTCTTCTAAAACATTTAACCACAGTTTGTTTTCAAGCAACTGCTGGAACAACGAGCTTTGTGGATTTGTCCTGGAAGATAACTGATCCAGTATTTCCAGACTTCCACCCAGCTGTTACCAGTGTGTGGGTACTTACATGGACACCAGTATGCCAGCTAGGTTGCTAACCCACCAGAAGTGGCTAAGCTGTTGTAGACAGCACTCAAAATAGGATATGCAGCTGAGTTCTGTATCTTTGAAAGCTTCTCAGCGCATGGTTTGCATAATCTAAGGACAAATAGAGATGAGCAAAATTAAAGACTACTTCTGTTTAAGGTTTTGTGTTAGTTACATGGATGGATTTGTTGCATATTGACTACTACCTGTAGTGAAAACAAGGCAATGATCAGCGGATGTATCTCAGATATGGAGAAATATGTGTTCTGCTTTAACAATAACAAAAGATGCTAAATAGATATGCAATTATAGCCCATTAAGTTAGCTCATATGTCTACATTTCCCCCAGGCAGTTGAGGAAAAGCAATTACTTCAGACTCATTTAATTCCATATTAAAAGGAGGGGATGGTCTTCATAGCTGAAAAGTGAACACTGTCATATGACTCTAACTTCAGCTTGTCAGTCAGAGTATTTCTTCCAAAACAGTGAGAGGCCCAAAGAGCTGAAATGAAACATAGTAATGGAGTCAAATGTACAAAACTGTAGGGGCATGTATTAAGAATTGCCTTCCAGCATGAGCTAAGTCACCTGTTTTGGAGGAAAGAGTGATTTTATATGTCAGTGGGGTATAAGAATCAAACTGAGAAGTCAGGTAAGCTTTATTAGAGTCAAGTAATGATCATTGTGAACAACTGTTCTGAAAATACGGTAAGAATTCAATTAGAAGTAACTAAGCAATGTTCTAGCTTTTGGTAGCCTTTCTCCCAGCCTTGACTGAACAGGGGAGTGAAAGCAGCAAGACTCCTCACTGCTGTATTGGCCACTGAAATTCATTTCAGGCTATGCTATTAAGTCACTGTTTGTACTACTTAATAAGTTTGTCAGTGCAAATTTGGTTTAGTTTGTTTTTTTTTAATAAGACTGAAATAACAAAATAAAAACCAAAAAACAGCGTACAGAAATTTTATTTCAACACTTTCTCTTTACAGATGAAAAAGAGAGGTTTGACCCTACTCAGTTCCAGGACTGTATTATTCAAGGTTTAAGTGAAACTGGCACTGACTTGGAGGCAGTAGCAAAGTTTCTTGATGCTTCTGGTGCAAAACTTGACTATCGCCGCTATGCAGAAACACTTTTTGACATCCTGGTGGCTGGTGGAATGCTGGGTAAGTCCTTTTGATGTGGCTGCTGTCAGTTTTATTCACGTGACTCTGCAAAAGCTCAGTTTTCTTTCAGTGTAAAAACTCTGCTAAAGAGCCCGTTCAGCGTGTGGAACAGGGTTTAAGTTATCTGTGGTAAACTATATGACTTGGTGACTAAGCAATTACTGTAGAAATGCTCTGTGTACCTTCCTGCAGTTTTACTTGAGTCTGTTTGCGTTCTTCAAAGTGTAGATTGTACAAATTTGGCTTAAAAAAAGATATATTGGATTGTTTGGCATTTTTTGTTGGTTGGTTGTGTGTTTGGTTGTTTTTTGTTGGTTTGTTTTTTGGTTTTTTTTTTTACCAGGTGTAGGTCTTGACTCTTTAGTCAAGTTCACTTCTGATGGTGTGAGGTGGATGAATGCTTGTTTCACGTGTGTGGTCTGTGGTCACAAGACCAGTGGAGTTGCCCTGAATGATTCTGACATTATCCTGTGCTCTGTGCATCCTGCCCTCTTATTTTGGAAAGGAAACTTGTTTACAGAAGAATCTGAAGTGCTCTTGGAAATGCTATTACAAATCATTTGTTGTTGACTGTGGGTTATGGGCTCTAGCAGACATCAGGGAGTGAGAAATGAGAGGGTGGTTGAGTCAGCAGAAAACACAGGGAACTGAGGAAGTGAAATGTGATGACGAAAAGTCTTATAAACTCATGTACACGTGTGTGAAGAGCAAAGAGGAACAGCTGCTCACCTAACAGGTTGTAATTGTTATAATATGTGGGTTTACATTTAAGAGTCTTAACCAGTGCATATTGTGTTAGGAAGTGTTTCTCCTAGGAATAAGGCTGAGAGGGAAGGGAAGAAGGCATTGCTGCGTTACTGGTAATATGGGGTCCTTTACTCAAGTCCCTCTCTGTAACACATAGCTGAGTAGAATGACTTTGATCTTCAGTCAGATAAGGCCAGAATAAAAACTGACATCCTGTTGCCTTACCACCTTTTAATATTACTGTTAACACTCATCTCTGTTTTTAAAGCTGTATATCTGGCTAATAACATAAGGATCTCCATTGTATGTAGGATGGCATAGAAATCCATGATGAGGTGTTCTGGCAGTGAAGCTGGTGACCTGAATGCACTTTCATTAGTGAAGCAGCCTAAAAAACCCTCAAGTTTCAAACTCATCTCTGGGGCACTGAATTTTCAACATGCATCTCTACATGTTTCAGTCTCCTATTGTGACTTACTGTGTCACGTAAAAGGCACTTAAAAAGCACTATTGCTGCAGACACTAGAGACACTTGCTACAATTAAGCAGTTTCAGTGGTTCCCTTTAAGAGAAGAGGCACTTACATGGCCATGTTAACTTAGTCACGTGCAAACAAGATGTTTTGCCAATCCACTTAGCAGTAGGGGGCCAGAATATTTAAATATTCAAATCTGAGGTACTGATTTTAAGGTTCCACTGCAGCAGTGGAACAGATGGAAATGCGGGGATATCTTCAGTGGCCAGGTCATTCAGCATCACGAAAGGACAGTGTGTTGCGTGTTTGGGGAATTGGAGTTCTTACTGTGGAGACTACTCAGTACTCTCCCTGGGGAGTAACACTACTAATGCTGAAATCCTCCTCCAGCCCCAGGTGGTACCTTGGCAGATGACATGACACGCACAAACGTCTGTGTATTTGCAGCACAGGAAGACCTAGAAACCATGCAAGCATTTGCTCAGGTTAGTTCTGAAATGAGTACAATTTAACTTAAAACTGTTTAGTGGTCAAAAATGAAATGTTTGTGTAGTTGAAAGTTTGGGTGAGAATAATATGTGGCTTTAAGAAGCATACTGGAAGTGGTAAGAGTAGCAGTGTTCTAAAAGTTCTCTGTAGAGTTCAGACCCACTTTACTGAACTTGGTTTTTTAAAATTGTAATTGAATGATAGTTTAGAGCAAAAAATAATATGCTCTGTGTCTTTTTAGGTTTTTAACAAGCTCATCAGGCGTTACAAGTACCTGGAGAAAGGCTTTGAGGATGAAGTCAAAAAGGTATGGAGAGTGGGTCTTTATCAGCAGACAAATAAACCTTCAAATTCTGCTAGTTAATCACTGTAGAAGAGTTACAGCATAAAGTAGATTATTAAAATACAACACTTCCAAGTTTCTAATAAAAGAACAGCAAGCTGCTGTCACTAGTGGAGAAGACTACCAGTGCTTCTGCTAATTGAACAGTTTGACTGAAACAGAAATGTTTAACACAGCGTCCAAAGTTTAGTGAAAGATGGTGGTTTCAGGGCAGCTCTTCTTACTTTCTCTTGCAGTTGCTGCTGTTCCTGAAAGGGTTCTCAGAATCTGAGCGGAACAAACTGGCCATGCTGACGGGTATTCTGCTGGCCAATGGGACACTGAATGCATCGATTCTCAACAGTCTTTACAATGAGAACTTGGTTAAAGAAGGTAAGTGTTGCCAAACTCCTCCTTTAGGGGAAGATGGTGGGGGACAGAACCATGACAAGTAGGTGGGTATTACAACAACAATGCTCCTTGCAGCTCTCTAGCTTCATCTGGTGATAGATTAACTACAGGATTAGCAAAGGTAAACGTGCTGCCCCACAACCTGGAAGGTCCTGCTAAGACTTCAGAAAATGAGCTTTTTCAGAAAGCTTGTGTGTAGGACTTGCCTTTTTGACACTGGGGGGCTGCCATCACTGGTGTTACCCAGCGATGCAGTATTGTATTTTGGAGAGGGACCTTTCAGCATGCAAAAGGTGTGTCATGTCTTTAGGTTTCTTCCTAAATTGCAGCAAGGAGAGTTGAGTTTAGTACAGGGAAGACTTCATGTCGCTGAATGGTAAGAGAAGTCCAGTGTGCTGGAGGCTGCAGTATCCTCAGGCAGGGAGGGGTTCTGCAGACTGTGCTAGGGTTGTTGGGAGCACAGCTGCTGCTGCTCTGAGCAGGGGTCTGACATACCAGGTGCCCTTAACTTGGGCCTTATGATGATTCCCTTTGTTTTTTGTTTTTAGTACTGTCACTAAAAACTGTACTGTCCTTATTGCACAGGTGTTTCTGCAGCTTTTGCAGTCAAGCTGTTCAAATCATGGATAAATGAGAAAGATATTAATGCAGTGGCTGTCAGTCTTCGCAAAGTAAACATGGATAATAGACTGATGGTGAGTACCACTGAAATTACTCTCCTACTGCTTCTTAAGCCAGTTTAGTAAAATAGCATTTGCCAGCAAGGTACTCAACACACATTTCTTTCACAAAAAGGTTGTAAACTTTGTTTTCAGGAACTCTTTCCAGCCAACAAACAAAGTGTTGAACACTTCTCTAAGTACTTCACTGAAGCAGGACTAAAAGAACTTTCTGAGTATGTTCGGAACCAGCAATCCATAGGAGCTCGGAAGGAGCTGCAGAAAGAACTGCAGGAGCAGATGTCGCGGGGAGATCCCTTCAAGGATGTAAGTATTTGTCTGGAGATGAGGTGGAGGTGCTTTCTGTGTGTGTGTGTCTGTCTCTCATACCGAACTTAGCTCTCACCAGGAATTAAAATTAGGACCAGGGGATTTTGGTATTAGCTTTGTAGCCTTTCCTTAATGTCTTGAATTCTGCTGTATGATGAAGGAGGTTGTGTGTGGTTCTGAAACCTTCTGGGTTGCCTTCAGAACAGAAGTTTTAATTTAGCTTAGTGCCATATGTGGTCTTTGTGCTGACTCTTACTTAACTGGCAGATCATCTTGTACGTGAAGGAGGAGATGAAGAAAAACAACATCTCGGAACAGACTGTGGTAGCCATAATCTGGTCAAGTGTAATGAGCACGGTGGAATGGAACAAAAAGGAGGAGCTGGTAGCAGAGCAAGCCATTAAGCATTTGAAGGTATTGTAACTTCACTATGGAATTCTGCACCCCTTGGGTAGGGCTTGTGCTTCCTTCTGTCTTGAGCTCCTTTTTAAGTGTTAAAGCCTTGTACCAACCCTGCTAATGCAGAGACAGCATTAGATGGGGAATTCTTTCTCTTGTATTGCAGGGAGTATTACAGGCCAGGTTCCTGGGGCAGAGGCAGCATGGCTGCTGCAGGAGCACTCTGGGGTGGGGCAGTGGTTGCAGATTTCATAAGCAGTGGCTGATGGAGACTGTGAAACCAGCCTAGTCAGGCGGTACACGTGAAGTGTTTGCATGTGCCAATTTGTTGTTCTTGTTACAGCAATACAGCCCTCTACTTGCTGCCTTCACCACCCAAGGTCAGTCAGAGCTGACTCTTCTGTTGAAGATTCAGGAGTATTGTTATGACAACATTCACTTCATGAAGGCCTTCCAGAAAATAGTGGTGCTCTTCTATAAAGGTAACTTCTGCGGGGTTGTAGTTTTGTGGGGTTTTTGAGGGGTTGTTTTGGTTGATTGGGCGTTTTGGAACTTCTGAAGCAGAATGCTTCAGTCCTAGTTAAGTCCTTTAGGGAAGATCAGTGTTACAACACTGCGCTTCATGAGCTGAAGAATTTTCTACCTTCTGTTTGCAAAAATGGAGCAGTAAAATGCAAAGGTGCATGTGGCTGGTCCTTGGGACATGGGGAAGTACACCTCCAGACAAAGATGCTGCCTGTCTACTGTAGATCTATTCAAGAGTTGTAATAGTTCAAAGCTAAATTTTGATTTTAAGGCACTTTGTCCCTTTTAAGTTAGGGAAAGATACATGACTGTATTCTTCTTAGTGCTCTTAACATTGACTGTGAACAGCCATAGATGGAGACCACCACCATGTTCTGGGGTGTTGTAAGCTCTCTTTTTAATGTCTGATAAAAGGTGTTACTGAAAAACATGCTGTGCAGCTGCGGAGACTTGTTAAACTGAAAATTATATCCTAACATTTTAAAAACAGCTAAACACTTTCTGTGGTGTACTTTTGACTTTAAAGAATTTGTATCTGTTCTTAGCTGTTAACTGAAATCCTCAGTGTGTGCCATCTCAGATAACTCTGAAATACCCCCCAGACTGTTAGTGGGAGCGAAAGTGCGGCCCCTAGATGCAGTACTCAGGAAAATCCCAGCAGCCAATCCAAAATGCACAGCTCTCAGAATTTTAAAACAGGAGCCTCTCCTAGTGCAGCTCTGTCCAGCCGTACCCACAGAAGGAGCATGTGATGCTTCTAGGGGGGGGAAAGCAAAGGCTGGCAGTCGGGGGTTCTCACTGCTCTTGCACATCTTACAGCTGAAGTTCTGAGTGAAGAACCCATCTTGAAGTGGTACAAAGATGCACATCTTGCTAAAGGAAAGAGTGTTTTTCTGGAACAGATGAAAAAGTTTGTTGAATGGCTCAAGAATGCTGAAGAAGGTGAGCAGCAGCTTAGCTCACAAGCAGAGCTTGTTCATTTTGGGAACCCTTGTGCAATAACACTGTGTGGCTAAGGGTGGGGATGTTAAATTGCCTCCCTAAGACAAGAGTGCCCCCTACCCTGGTACTGGCTAAAAAAGCTTGCCTGTGAAATCCATGTGGATCCAACAGCAGCTTTTATGCAGGATGCAGGGCAGCAGTGAGCTCAGGGCTGGGGGCTGACCTGTGGGCAGGCTGCTGACAAGGTGTCTCTGTTGCAGAGTCGGAGTCTGAAGCTGAAGAAGGTGACTGACCTGAGAAACTCTGTCCTCAGTAAAGCAAACAGGAGCTGTAGATAAGTGTCATGTCTCATGTGTCCTTCTGATTCTTACATCCTACCTCCCTGTATCAAGCATGATATAAGGGCTCTCATGGCAATTTATTTTAACTGTTTTCTATAGTTATTGAAATACTGGATTTAGTTTTTAAAACCATGTTCAAGTAGCTTACTGGAGCTGTTATAGATTTGACTCTAACCTGCATTTGTCCTTTCAGTTACCTTCTACCTCCTGTATTTTCTACTGTAATACTATCATTTAAAGCCTTCCACAGTGAAATCCACCTTACCCCTTGGGATTTCTGTCTGTATTGGAGTAGATGTGATATGGTGAATAAGACAGGGCAGTTCTGCTTGCAGATTAAACTGTAAAAAGTCTCCAAGTGAATCAACCATGGCTTGTGTGGCACTGCAGTCTGTAACACTTACTCCAAATAGCCCCTTTCATCAGTGGCTGTCCATGTTCCCAAGTACTTTGTCATCCCTTTACTAGACTTCCAGCATAAAGCAATCCTCTATTCCAACTGTGGGGTGAGGTGGGTGCCCCACTCCTGCAGGCTGTTGTGGTGGCAGTGACTGCTAACTGTGTAGGACATGAAGAGTGGCACCTCTGAGCCTGCTGGCTGTCACAGCTGGTGGCCTGTGTTCCTGAGGGGCTGTCAGGTGCCCTTGTGGCTGAGCATCAGTTCTGGGGGCTCCTTTCCCCTTCCCTCATGGAAGTACAAGCAGTGCTGTCCCATATACAGCTTTCTCGAGCCGGGCTATGCTGCTGGCTGGGGGGGCAGCTTCTTTGTGCTGCTCTGTAAATGCATGGCTGCTGGAAGCTAAGATGGCCAAAACTCCACCCCTCAAAGTTCAAAGATTATTTTATGCTGGCAGTTGACATGCTAAACCAAACTGCTTATCTGCTCCCTGAAACTTTAATTCCTAATGGAAATTCTCAGGACAGTTCAATTCAGAAAGACTGGGTCAAAGAGTGAAGTCTATACTGTTGTAAGCTAAGTGAGCATTAACTGAAATACTGGTAACCAGAGTACACCTAATAAAATAATGAAAAAATTGGTCATCACAATGCAATCTGTTCAATACTACAGTGATCTTCCTTACTTTGTAACTTTTTTTTTTTAAAGCAAATAAAGGCCATCCTTACACTTAATGTCAAGGGATATCTCTGCTCCTTATCCAAAAAGAAAACAACAGTGACACTAAAGGGTAAAAAGCAGGTCTTCTGCTATTTCAAGGACCATAGAATAAAACATAATTACAATAATACTTCCTTGGTGTTAGGGTGCTCTTTTCCATATGTTAAAAGTGCCAGTGTCCCACAAGTTTGATTTAATGAGAAAACATAATCAGGTTCATCAATATACTAAATAAGTTCGATGTCAGCAGCTGGATTGAATTTAAGTATCCAAAAAGTCATACTACTAAGTAAAGCATTTACAACATAAAGTATTTACAAAATAACCAAGTAATAAGTAGTCAATGGCATTCCGGTTCTTTGGTGCACTGCCCTATGAGTCAGCCTGCTTGGCTTCAGGAGCCTGCACCCTTTTTCTGCATGTCTGGGCAGAAGAGAGAGAAGAGAGGCTGCTGCAGTGCTTGTTTAAGAGAAGTGTGGTTGTTCGGGTCATACTCCAGTGTCTTCTGAACAAGGCCAAAGAGATTCTTTGTGATCAGAATCCTGGCACATCATTATGAATTCATTCATGAAAATTCAAGATGTTCTGTTGCTTATCTTATAATTGCACTTGAAGCTCCTCTCCACAAAAGCATTTCCCCTGTCTCACCTTCAGTGGCTTACAGTGTGTTGATATGTATATGCCTGCAGGACTCTGTTCATCCCAAGCCAGCTGGCCAGCACAGAAACATCTGTGTTTCCCTACAAACAGAACGTAGCCTGTTATTCAAAATTCTGTGTTGTCCCTTCAGTAGAAGTTTACCAGTTGTTTGCTCATAACCTGGGAATTGATCTGGGAATATTCCACAAGAGTGGCCAGCTTGTTAAATACAGCAAAAGGATGATGCCATGGTTATTAAACTTTTTTTTAAAAAGTTTGCTCTTAAATCTAATCTGAAAATATTTAAACTGTAGCAATCCAGCTTTTCTTTTATCATGTGATACAGCAATGGCTGCAGCATTTGCTTCATCATTGCCAGGTGTTTTTTTGCCACACCTCTGAAAGGAAATCAAGAGACGTTTTTATTCACATAACAAATAAAGCAAAAAGGAAGCATCCTTACAGTTCACAGATCTGCAGGTCTGATATGCCATCTGTCTAAAGTGATCCAGCTTAAATGGCAGAGAGCATTCTCTTCAATGCAAGTCAAAGGTGCTGAGTCCCATGAGCTCAGAAACAATGCATATATTGTCTGTGGTGCTCAAACCATTCCAACATCTGGGCACAGTGACTACAAAGGCAGGAACAAGACATGATTTGCAACAGCTGTATTAGCACTGAGACATGCATTTCCCATGTTACAGAAAGTGAGGTCACAGAAATTGTAAAGCTGAAACAAAGTAAAAGGTGGTTTTGTATAATCATAGTGTACTGCTGGGACCCAGTCCCTGTAAATATTCCAGTACTAGGACTTCCTAAGCTGCAGCTACCATCTTTTTTACTTTTCACAGCTACAAGTTTGCCTCTTCTGAAGAGACCGGTGGAACAGTGATTATAACAGTGATTAGTTTTAACTAAGAATATTCAGATATACATTGTTTATAACAATGGCAACCTTACCAGAAAAGGTTGAGGGTTTTTTTTACTACATGCTGACAGCATAACCAAAGTTCATCTATGCATAAATACAACTAAAATTTCATATTTAAATTCTGAAAACATACTTGATCCCGTATATATCAGTATTGTTCTCAGAGGTTAGAAGTCCCACCTACTTCCCCACTGTAATTAGGTATGTTGGGCTAATACTGGAGGAACTTCCACATCTCACAGCCTTACACAACTGTCAGTCAAAAGTGACCAGCCTTCTTCAGTCCTTAAGTAGTAAAAATGTTAACTGAGGTTTCAAGTGCCTTCTACAGTGGCTAGAAAGACAATCTTGTTGCCTAATACCTTGCACATAGTAAAACTGCCATAAAACACAAAATACATTCCTGATTTGCAACAGACTCACTGACAGAATGCAAAAAGCATTGCATCACCACAGGCTAAGCTTTAAGTTAGTTAGCTACATGGTGCCAGACAGCTTCCTCATTACACAGGCCTGGGGTGGTCCAGGCCCCAGGATTGCCCAGTGTAGGGGTGCAGCTTCACCCCACATTGTCCTGGTCACCTACCTCCATCAGCCCTCATCCTCCCAACAGGCCTCAGCCTCCAGTCCTGCACAGCTCTGCTGTCTAAGTGCTGCTTTCAGCATGTTGTAGTAACATAATTAGTGTTTGGGAACTGTGGCAGCCATAAAGAAATACTTAACAGCCTACAAAGATGTAAAGATAAAACCTGATGCAATCAGCAAGCACTTTATGAACCCCACTGTGACAAGATCAATAAGAAAAATTACACGTATTTAATGAAAGACTTACACTTTGTGATTGATGCATTCCACTACTCTGGAAGTACCTTCACCCAAAACAGCAACAATCTCATCTATAAAGGAAAAAATTCTCAGTCATAAGCTGTGAAGTTATTCAGCTATTAAAAAAATGAATCAAACAAAAATAGATATAAGTACTACCACTGAAGCTGTTCTAGACTGTGCTTCTTTAAATTGTAATTACCCGGTTTACAATTGTTATTGTTGCTGTTATTGGACAACTCTCATCAAAGCATATTTAACAGGCAAAAAGGAAAAAATAAACAAGTAATGTACTCAAGTTTTACAGAAAAAGAGTAACAATCCCCACCCCTAAACAACAAAAAAAAGGATGGAAAGAGAAGACTTCCAAAGCTCCTCACATCTTATGCTAGAAGAATTTTTTGCATTGGGTTTCTGTGGCCAGGTTTTAGTAGCTGGGGGGACTACAGGGGTGGATTCTGTGAGAAGCTGCCAGAAGCTTCCCCCATGTCTGACAGAGCCAATGCCAAGTGGCTCAAAGATGGACTGCCATTGGCCAAGGCTGAGCCAGAGATGACAGTAACTCCTCTGGGATAACATTTAAGAAGGAAAAAAATTATTGCACAGATATAATTACACTCAGAGAAGAGAGGAGTGATAATATGTGAGAGGAGCAGCCCTGCAGACACCAAGGTCAGTGGAGAAGGAGGGGAAGGAGGTGCTCCAGCCACTGGAGCTGAGGTTCCCCTGCAGCCCATGGTACAGCCCATGGGGAGGCAGCTGTGCCCCTGCAGCCCATGAAGGACCACAAGGGTGCAGAGATTCCACCTGCAGCCCATGGAGGAGATGCACACTGGAGTGGATAGATGCCTAAAATAAGGCTGTGATTCCATGGGAGGCCTGTGCTGGAGCAGGGTCCTGGCAGGACGTAGAGCCCAGGAAGGAGGAAGGGGTGGGGGAAAGTTGCTTTTAAGATTTTACCTCTCATTATCGTGCTCTGATTTTGACTGGTAATAAATTCAGTTGATATCCCAGAGTTGAGTCTTTTTCACCAATGATTGTAACTGGTGAGTGATCTCTCCCTGTCCTCCCTCAAATTCAAGAACCTTTTGGTACATTTTCTCTCCCCAGTCTGGTTGCAGAGGGGACTGATGGAGAGGCTTTGGTGGCCACCTGCACCCAGACAGGGTCAACCCACCACATCTATCATAGAGTTCAGAAATTTTGAAAAATATTCTCTACATCTTGCACTTAGTAGGCTCCTCTCTGACAGATCAGGTGACTCTGCATTATGTTCTGCACTCCTGGATCTTTCCAAATGGCACCACAATCATGCAGCCCACCCAAGTGAATTCAGGTCAGAATACACAATTTATTCAGCAGGGAAATACTCAGGCATTCAGATACACACCAGGCCACAAACAGATGACAGGAACAATTTCAAAGTCAGTCCCCAGAAATTCACAGGGCACATAGTTAATGTTACAGGAGAAAAACATGGCAAGGAACAGATTTTCAGATGAAACTCAGAGTAGCAAGGCAATGAAAAATTACAATTGTTTTTCTTTTAAAAAGACTGGTTCACTGAATTTTACTTCATTATTTCAGGGCCCCTATTTTTTTCTTAAACCAAAGAGATTTAATAATTATCTTTTACACAAACATATATATATATATATAAAATAACCTTGTGGCAAAATTAAAATACCCATCTTAAGCAATCAAAATTAAATCACTTGTACGAGTATTTGGCAAGAAGTTATTTTTTTTAATCATAAATACCATATACATTTACTTTGTGCTGTCTTGGCTGAAGATCTTAACTTATAATTCCAATCTTCAGCTTTAACAGTTAAATATAAAACAAAGATCAGAAAAACCACCCTCCTGGTGGATGGACATCATTCATATCCGATTCTACACATTTCTCACTGATACTTAGAAAAGTAAATCTGGCATTACAACCTCTCTATTTCAGTGATACTTAGTCAAAATCAAGTTTAGAAACTTGTCCTTGGATTTTCGAGTAGGGCTTAAATAAATGCTTGTAATAATAAAAGATTTGAAGTCACAAAAGTGATGCCTGTATTTCAAGTACTCCAACAGATGGTTATTCTTCATTAATTGCTCAAATATATTCAGTGAACAAATAGCAAGACCATATTCAGTGGTATTACAAGCATATGTACAAACTAGATATTTTCACTGAAGGAAATACAATCCTAGCAAAAAAGAATAAGCTACTAATATGATCTAAAGGAATAAACTATTACCAACAGAATTTCCCAACCTCCCACACTCAATTACTACTGCCCAGATGAGAACCTATCTTCTTAAAAGTAAAAAAAAAAAAACAAAACCAAAAAACAACAAGCTAAATTAAAATTGGTCATATCACCTGCGGAGGATGAGGATGACAACTAGTATAATATGTCTTTTGTTTCCTTTTGCTACCAACTGTCACATTAAGACCAGATCTCTGGCTACTCTGATGTCCAGTGTCACATCCTTGCTTGAACTCGTGACTGCATCCTTCAAAATTGCGTTTTGGATGACAGCCTCTCTCATTTACAGATTCGGTGTCTGAATCACTACTACAAAAAAATGATCCAGTAAATGTAATTAAAATCATCCACTGCCCCTACAAAGACAGCTTTTTGTTTTAAGCTGTAAGACATCTCTCTTGAAATACCTCCGACTCAAAGTTAATCCATTATCAGATCACCTGACGAGAATAATAAAATCTTGAAACACATGCTTGCTGATATCAGAAGTTCAAAAGCTATTTACCTGTCACGAGTTTCAGAAAGATCAAGTTTGCAGCACTTTTTCTCCTGTGCTCACTTTTTCTTCTGAACGGTGGGCCCTTTCTTTCTCAGCATTGTAGCAGCTTCTCCAAAGTGGTCTTTTTCTTTTATCCCAGTCAGGCCAGTTAGTTCGCCTGCAATTCCCCAGCTGTAACAAAGATATTTTACTCTTTGAATTACATCCCACAGACAAACGATTCACTTTCAAAGCCATTGATCATCAAATTTACAGTATAATAAAGATTGCATTTTTCCTCAATCCCCAATTTCCGTGTTTTTTCCTCTGCTCTTCCCTCTACATTATTTTTTTATTCAAGAGCTTTTTCAAATTAACTGTTTTTGGTTGGGGAACATAAACCAGTAACCTACTCCTTAAAAAAAAGACTTTTTAAAGACGCATCGTGACTCAGACACTCAACACTTCTGCAAAGCTGCTCAGGTTCCCAATGCTGCACACCCTAGAGAAAGAAAGGCTTCTGTGTAGTTAACACGGGCACAGAGTTACTGCCCACTGGGTTTTTGAAGACTTAAAGGAATTGCTTCTACAGATTCCCGAAGAACTACTGATGCTAAGTCAGAATGACAATAAAACCCCGATTATCTCCCAGCTCCCAGAGGAAAAGCGAACTCATTCGCTACCCGTCTTTTATTTCCCTTTCCAAGAGTCAACTGATTCCCGCGCCCAGGCCACGCCTCAGGCCGCCCCCGCCGGGCTCCGCCGCGGCGCCGCAGGGCTGCAGGGCGGAGCGGGGCTGCTCCCGCTCCCGGCCAGGGGGACTGCGGGGGGTCGGGCCCCCGAACCCCCGCTCCAGAGGCTCCGCGCTCGGGCCGAGCCGGGGCACGGGGAAGGGCTGCAGCCTCCCCTGTCAGAGCGGCCGAGGCCATTTTCTCCCCTCCCGGAGAAAGCGCAGAGAGAACATGGCGGCGGCCGACGGGTGAAGGGGAGACTCGGAGTTGCGAAATGGTCATTTTTCACCCGTCGTGATAAAGCTGTTAATTGTCTCTTAACTTTTTTTTACGCTTTGTTAGTGGTTGTCAAAGCATATGCATGTACCCAGTCAGCTTTAAATCAGCAGGGGTTTAACGGAGCACATACGACTAACAAAGATGTCTTCGCAAATCACTGGCATAAGAAAAAACTTTCCTGAAGAGTTGAATCCTCCTTTCTTTCTTTTCTTTTTTTTTTTTTTCTTCTTATGCCATGTGGTATCTTTGACTAGCTCTGAATCATGTTTTCCAGTCCGGAGGGGAACATCAAACTAGCCCTGGCTTCCCCTGCTGCTGTCACTGCACACACGGCAGCGCAGGCCCAGCGCTCTCAGCCCCTCAGCCATCGATCGGGCACCTCAGCAGAGCGAACCAAGCACTGTGCCTGAAATTTGGCGTTGAAAAACCCATAATAAGCAGTCAAACAGCTCAAGTGTAATCTAATTTATGGGGAAACAGAGCACCTAAGGATAAAACAGTCCTGAAACACTACAATAGCTTATACACATCACTTCCCTAAAACCCAATTTATTTATTTATTTATTTTTATTCTGAGAAGGACTAAACCTTCTGAAATACTTCCACACCCGGTAAATTAAAAAAAAAATACAAAGAGCAAGGAGGGTCATTTACTTCTCCAATTGCCCCTGTGATCAACTTACAATACATACATTACACATGTAAGTTTGTCACTGTTCAAAAACAATGCACCATTATTTTCTTCTTGTTCACTGCTCTCCAGCTTAGACTGAGTTCTACTCCCAGCATGACCCACTACTAACACCAGCTTTACCTATTGCTTTTCTAATGGCACCAAAGGTCAGAGATAATCTAGAATATACATGATGAGACCCTCCGTCACAGTTATATTTTCTTTAAATGAGTAGACATTTCAGCAGAACTCATCTTGTGGCTGTAGTGTTTGTGATAAAGGACCAGACTGAAGGAAGCAAACAGAGTTTATAAAGCACAAGTGGACTACAGTAATAGTACTGTCTGCTATTTCTGCTATCTAAAGGATTATACCTGTCACAAAAGTCAAACAGCTGGGGACACATCAGTGGACTGTGTACAAGAACTGAACTGCATGTATGCTGTACCCAGCAACCCACAGAACCACACACTGCCACCACTGGGCTATTTCCTCCTCTGTCTTGCCTTTTCTTCAACAGGTGGCTGGGACCAACCCCACCCTTATTTTTCATTTTGAATTCCAAGTTCTCAGGGAGAACCTGGGAAACCTGGGAGAGGTTCAGAGCCACAAATAGGAAAACAGACATAATACAATTCTGAAAAGTTTGGATGTAATTCTGTCCCAAAAGGATCACTCTTCTTTCAATACACAGCATTAGATAAAAAAAAAAAAATCTAAAAACTCTAAAAAAAATTTTTTTTCCAGTTTGGTGCTAGATGTCAGCATTTTAGATTATTGGTTCCTTTGCAAGGTAGGAAATTTCTCAGCGTGTCCTTCCTTCTGCATGGCAGTAAGTGTCAGTCAAACATGCACTTGCATGGTTCTGTCTACTTGCTATTGCCACAGGTTATAGGGAAGAGATAGAACATGGAGCTAAAATTAAATCCTTTACCTGACTGACTGAAGTATTACAGTATATACACAGTACATATACATACATATATATGTATATATACACACAGTATATACACTCTGGAGCAAGGGCTGGGATCTTAAGCAACACTCCATAAAGAATACAGAAACTTTGTCCCAGAGAGAGGGCACTGATTAACTCTGCTCATTAACGCCTCAGTAACCTGCACCTTTGCCTTTCTCTTGCAAGTAAGTTTTCCTCGTTATTTTAATGGGCAAAGTCTCAAAATGAGAAATAATGGTCTGAAGCAGACTGCAAGTGAGCTGGCCTGGGCCTCTCAAGGATTACAAAGCATATATATGAGACTGAGCTTTGCTAAGGGATGTTAACTGAGTGTAAAGAGAACTGGGGGAAGAAGTCCAAAATGGTAGGAGTAGGACGCAGGAACTGCGAGTACTCTTTCCTATCCAGGTCTCTTATGCACAGTTGGAACTAGAAATAAACCCTCTCACCTCTACAGAATCTGAAAGTGCACCTCTGTGCAAAGTTGATTTTTTCCAGCTTTATGAAATTAAACTGATGCTAAAATTTAATTTTATAACTACAACAAAGAAGAGCAGAACATTTTGCTTTTCCCAGTATGCCCAAGGTGGAGATTTCTTTTTTGATGTATACAAATTGCTCTTTTCCTGCTTAAGTCAAGTTATTTTGTTTTGAGCATAGGATCAGCAATATACACAAATACACGCTCATACACATGCATGTACTATAGTTTTCGTTTGACCAGTCAATATTTAGAAATGTCTGTTCCTTCTTGCAGATTTTATTTGAGTCCAATAGCAAGTGGTCTCAGCTAAGACCAAACAACAGCTCTCTCTTCCTTGTTCAACCTCATCTGACCACAGCCTTTTTGACACTGCTCTTTGTTTACCCCCTTGTATTGGGTCTGCCTGAGCTGGAGTTCATTTCCCCACAGCAGTTCATTTCCCTCACAGTGCTGTGCTTTGCATTGGGAGCCAGAAGGGTGTTGATAACACACTGGTGTTTTGGCTACTGCTGAGCACAGCATCAGCACTGTAACATTCCTTCACCAGTTGAGGGCAAGATTCCGGGAGAGAACATAAGTAGGCCAGCTGACCCAAACTGACCAAAGGGGATATTCCATACCACATGACATCAGCTCAGATATAAAAGCTAAGGCAAGGATATAGTGGGTTTGTTTCCTTTTCCTGGGAGGGAAAAGGGAGAGGGGGTATTAATTGTCTCCAGTGGCTGCCTGCCCTGCTTCTTGGAAGCAGCTGGACATCGCTGCTCATGGGAAGTAGAGAATAAACCTTGTTATTTTTTGCTTTGCTTTTGTGCACGCAAGCTTCTGCTTTGCTTTTGCCTTAATAAACTGCCATATCCCAACCCACGAGTTGTTTTCCATCTTACTCCCTGCTCTGTCCGGCTGGGAAGGGCACCTGGCATCCAGCCACAGTCGACCCACCGCACCCCTACTGCTTGTGCAGTACAAAAAGTGATGAAAAACAGTTACACTAAATCCATGTTGCCTTGTTTCAATTAATGGCTATGTAAAGAAAATACTTACTCTTTCATACATATTAACAGAAATACCTTTCATACCTATAGCACTGTGCCAGAAGCAGAAGAAACTGTTTTCCATCTACCTTTTTGGGAGGTTGAAGAGGTTGCCATTTCAACACAGCAGTACAAGAGCAAGCACTCCTCTAAGTATGTTCTTTAATCCTCTGCGAGAGAAAGGTTTCATCGATTTATGACATTGCTCTCACCTAGAAAATTGCATATCTTACTTTACTCTTTTGAGAAAACTGAGTAATGAAGGTTAGAATTTACGTGAGAAAGTTTCAGAAAACTGGTAGCATGAAATTATAGCAAAGAACATTGTTTTAACATAGAATCACTAAGAAAGATAAGGCAAAACTCAAAGATTTGCAAAAATACTTTAAAAGTTTTTTTTTTATTTTACAAGTATAAAAAGCAACGTTTAAAAATCAAAATCCTGGCTGATACTCTGGAAAACCCTGCTTCTGAAGCACAAGATTTCTCTTTGACAACTCCAAAACAATGTCACAGCTCCTGAAAATTATGCATTCAGTGAGCAAACTTACTTGATCCAGCTCAAGTAACCCTTTTTAATGGCTCCTTAAACCCCATGATCTGGGAGTTGGTCTGACCAGTCTCTAAAGAATGTGTTGAGGCCTCTGTGGCTACAGAGCAAAAGGGTTGGCATGGATTGTAATATCTTTAATACGAACATCATTAAGAGGTCGGTAGGTTTTCTCATTAACAGGCAGCTTCTCCAGCTCATCCAGGGTCTCCAAGCCATCAATAACTCTGCAAGAAAAACAGAAGTGCTAGAAATCTCCTCCTAATAATAATTTAAATTTCACAATTGAGATATTTCAAAACACTTTACAGTTAAGTATCATAGGGCAAGGACTTTGCAAGCAAATGATACAAATAAGACAGCCAAAACACTGTATGTGGCAAATAATGTGCTTTGAAAGGAAATATGAAGCATCCATGACAGATTCTGCAAAAAGTACAAATAATTCCTGTTGACCTGACAGTATCATATTTTATACCAACCACAGCTGTATGAAGTTCCTGGCTGCAATTCCTGACAGGCAGGACTGACCAACACAGCATAGGCTTAGGTAGCAGCAAGATACTGGCCCTAGCAAACTTCAGTCAGAATTATTGAAATCTTACGTCTGGAAAATCAATATTCAAACCTGAGATTATAATTTCTAACCTTCTGACTCAAAGACAAGATTGGACAGAATCATTAACAACTGTTGTAAATCTAATGGCACAGATTTCCTGCTCAGGCTGAAGAACTGGCAAGAGAGATTTTTCTACTAAAACCTCATACTTTTTTTGTTTAAGCAACTAGTTCTGGTAAATCTTGGCAGTTTATTCCCCAGAAACAGACTTAGAAGAAAACACATTGTGCTGTTCCACTCAATCACCTTCATGAGCTCTTCAAATCCACATTGCAGTGGATTGTGGGCCTGCAGGGACTGACTGTATGTGCTGTTCTGATGGTTCTGCAGCTGAGGCAGGAGTACAGTCTCTAATTTTTTTCTAAAAAAAAAAATCTAAAAAACCCTACTTTCAATTATACTTCTAAACAAAGTCAGAAATGAAAGGAGCACCTATAGTTAGATGCCTACAAACAATACAAATGGTAGAAAATAAGTATTTTCACATTCCACAGTTTTTTGAATATTTAACTGCACTTAATAAGGCTGCATTTTCTCAGCAGATTCACTTGTATGCTAGAGACTTCAACAACAAACAAAAGACATTACCACGATTCTGAAAGAGAAAAAGACTCAAACATTTTAGATATTTGCTTAGAATATGATAATTTATCAGTAACGTTTATTAACATCATAAGTATATTTTAAAATAATGATGCAACAAGCTCAGCTGATTTTATTAACTGTCAGTTCCATGAGTTTTATCTGACCAACAGGAAGTCTCATCTAAACAGAAGCACGACCAAGTCAGTACCACACCCATCCCCAGATCCAGTCCCAAATCAGATTCTTGGTTCTCAGTAAACCCTACAACTGTATATCCAGATGTTCTGGAGTTGGCTTAAAATCAGGCTGCATCCATTTGGGAATGGATGAAAAGCCAAGCTGGAATAACTAGTGGGGGAGGGAAAGAAAGAAAGAAAGAAAATCTACATTCTTGAGGTAATTTTTAATATGCCTGTTTCCACTGAGTTCCCTAATACTAAGAAAAAGGTAACAGCATTTTGGAGCAACTAATTCTGGTGACAGTGCAAGAGCATACATGTACATACACACATCCTTATAACCAGAAGCTTCTGAATTTGCATTGCATGTGCCCTGAAATACTCAGATCCTTCGCACACACTGACAAAGAGGCGAGCAGTTGGATCCTTACTTTCCAAACACCGTGTACTTCATGTCCAGGTGCGGTTGTTTGCCGTAAGTGATGAAGAACTGGGATCCATTGGTGTTCGGACCATTGTTTGCCATTGAAACTACCCCACGGACACTGTGCTGAACAAGGGGAGAAACCTCAACGTGAACACACATCTCTGAGAGCAGGACTAACCTCTACAAAGTGCTCTGTGACCTAGAGCTCTGCCTCAATACCATTAAGAAGAAATCTTGGTTGCTAATATATTCTATCCCAATTCATAATTAGCTCTTTAAAACCGCTCTTAGAATGAAAAATTACTTTCCCTTTAGTGCATGAAAAACACTGTAACAAATTCTTTGTAATTTTGTTTTCAGTGATGAAAACGCTCAAACCTAACTTGCCAAGCACAGAAATGCCTGTTCCTATTTTAATAATACTAAGCTTTCCATCCTTTATTTGTTTCACAATTACAAAAGAGGTGTTTCATACAGTACAACACAATGCTGATTGTTCTCCAACTTGTAAAGAAAATTCATATGAAAACATAACTGCATATTGAGAGCACAGAAATACCTTTAGGTATTCACTGAATTCATCTTCAAACTTCTTGCCCCAGATGCTGTTACCTCCTTTCCCAGTGCCTGACAAAGAAGCACCACAGTAGAGATTACCAGATTTTCAGACTGAAAAATCCAGAAATTATGTTCTGTTATGACATTTTAATACAAAGACCCTAGATAGGCTGTAATTAGTTTGAGGCAGGGATCAAGTTCTTGTTTCTTAACACTGCACGGAGACTTAAGTTTATATAAAGAACACCTATTAAGTAGCAGAGCAAAACACTGACATATCCTCAAATTAAATTCAGTGTGAGTACAAACAGATGTAAAGCTGAATCAGATTTTCTCCCCAACAGCTGCCACTGTCTGGGACATTTTCCCCAAATGCTTCAGAGGCAGTGTAGCCTTTCAAGCAGAAACCAGATAAAGAACAGTAGCAACTGCTTCTCGTTCAACAGCTGGTAAGTCAACAGATCCATCATATTTAGTGGAAACAGCTGGAAAAACTCAAGTTTGTAGAATGCATGATTATTTAAAACTAGAGTAATGACTGCACTTCTGTAAGCCCACCAAAGAAAACTAATCTCAGCATTAAAACCTCCATCACCAATGCAATAATTCTTATATTTTATTTTTATTTACTTACATTTTGGGTTTAATATTAATACTTAGAATTTTATATCTTGACATTTTATTTTTATGTACATTTTTCTATAGAGAGACCCAGACAGAAGAATTTACCTAATGGATCCCCTGTCTGAACCATGAAGCCCTTTATATTTCGGTGAAATACGCATCCATTGTAGTAGTTACTAGCACAAAGAGCCAGGAAATTCTATGGAAATCAAACAAACCATATTAACAAACAACTGAAAAATAGTATTGTCTTACTAAAATGACAGAATTGGCAAGACCAATGCTTTCACCCCTGCTTTGCATTGTGACCATGTGAATACAGAGTATTGCCACAGAACAGTTACAAACAAATCATAGTTAATAAACTCCTTTGACACTGTCACACATACAAAGAATTTTAAAGGTTACAGTGTAAGGTTGTCTGACTTGAGGAACAAACAAAAAGCCTGAGATATGCTCTAAAGTATCACTGCCATTCAACATTTTTATTTTGTACATGTAATTCTGTAATTATTAACTTTATGCCTCAGCTTTTTCATTAAAAAATAAATTAATTCAATTTAAGTTTATTGCAGAAAGGAGAACCTGGGAGTTCTTTACTGCAGAAAGGAGAACTCTGACAAACTGGGAGTCTCACTCTTTTAAACTAAAATCAAGCCTGTGAGAGTGTGAGCAAACCCATGGAAATTTGGGAATCCCATGCTATGTGCCACATTTCCCCTTGGGGGCAGAGGAGACTTTGGAAGATGCTGGAACTTTGAGGGAAGAGCCCCTTAGCTAACCCTTACCAAGTGAGAAACAGGCATCAAAACCCTAGGGAGCATGACACAGTGCACAAGTTCCATGAGTGGAACAGACACAGTACCAGCTTAAAATGTCAGTATTCCATTATGTGGAAAGATGAATTGCAAAAGCCACTCTACCCCCTCTACAGTCTTCACTATTGCTACTGCTTTGTTTCAACACTAGGCAATCCTGCTCCTGTTATTTGACTTACTTCACAAGTCTTTGGAGTACGCTCACAGAATAGTTCAATTTTAATATCTCCTACATCAGTATGCAGCGTGACAGCCTGAGCAAAAAGCAGAAAATAATTAAATCAGCAATGAACTACTAACAGACTCAGTTTTATTTCTCAGTCTCACAAAGAACATAAGCAAGTTCCCACTGCATATAACCACTGCTTCAATATCTGGCCATAAGCAAGGCTACTGTCACAAACCTTCCACATTTCCAGTAAAACCACCAGAAAGCACTCAGTTTCATTCAGGTTCAGGACAAATCAAGTTTGCCATGGTAATGCAGAAGCTGTTTTATGGTGTTACACTGCAGAAATACATTATTCATTTGCAATTGTAAAGGTGAAGAACCAAGGTTATATCTATCTGGATGAGAGCGTGGTGCACATACCTCACTCGTTTTTAACCAGAGGAGCAACTGATGTGTGTTACTTGCCTGCAGCCTTCTGGGTGATAAAGCTAGTTCGAAATGGCAGTGTATATAATCTACCTTCACAAACAAGCAAATGTACAAAATAACATACTTTTCCTAAGAATTTATAAATTACCTTTATAAAATTTAAAACCGCAGTTACCCGGTCACCTAAGCACATATATCTCTGTAGGTCCAATATATCACAGTGCTCCCATGAAAAGTGCTAAACTATGCTGATACAATTACAGTGGGGAAAAGTGCAAGGAAAAATAACCAAAATCAGCATTATGTTGATACTGGCATACTACTCCAAAAGTATACAGGTAAAGGAGAGGAGACAGCTGCCACAGTGTCCATGAAGGTGCTATAAAAGGTGTATGTACAGTTTAAGATATGTACACTCTTATCTCTATTTCCTGATTTGCTAAACTTTTAAAAGTCTGCAAGTATATAAGTTTACATACACCGAAGCAGAGCTTGCAACTCGAATAATGCTTCTGTGGTAAAAGAAACCAAACAAGATTATCAAATATATACCAAAGTAGGATTAAATTTTAGGATCTTTGAAGTAAAAGTTTAATTATATTTTAGATTGATGTAAATGGACCTGTTTTCCTTTTCACAATATATTCTTATGAGTCTGAAATGAAAACCTAAACTTTTCATTACAAATTCTTCACAGCATCAGAGTAATATGTGTAATCCTTTGAGATGCAGAGCAGCTATTCACTTTCCAAGAGCTGACCATTTCAGAAAGAATGAAAATATATAAAAAGTGCTTTTGTTCTCACCATGTCTGCTTATCAAAAAGCTGAGGCAGCTTTCTATACAGCAAATTCCTGCAAAGAAAACATAGGAAATCATTTGGGTTTTTTCCCACCAACCCCGACTTCTTTTTGATTTGTAAATATTTGTGTGGTTATATGCTTTTACATCACACGGTTCTACAGTGCCATTCAAGTGACTGTGGATAAGTTTTACTTGCATTAAGCAACTACACACCATATAAACAAGGAGAAATTAGGACAAAAAGATAGCTTAGAGAAAAGGGGTGAAGGTGCAAAACACCCTTTCCTAGGATGAAAGTTTATACTAAGCAATCAGTTTTTCCAAATATTATGACAGTTGGCAGAATAGTAAATGGCAGAAATTACCAGATAAAAGCCCCATGCCAGTACCTAGTGGAAATGTGTTTTGGAGCCAGCTCCTGACAGCTGTAAGCACCTGCAACGGCCAGGTACCTGCATCCAAGCACAGGACCAGATTTTTTTAATCTTAGCAATATTTTAAAATAAAGCGTTTAGAATGGCAGAAATAGAATCGCATCTGTGTAGAAATCAGGAGATTCACGCGCCGATTTCTCCTCTATACCCGCCCTCCCCGGTGAACCCCCGGGGAAGCTGCCACCAGCCGGCTCCGGCGTCCCCACCGCAACCCCCGTGCCCTCGGCTCCCCCTCACCCACGACAGCCCGGAGCTGTGGCTCCTTCCCTGCCCACCCGAGGTGCCGCCACCCAGCTCCTCCACCGGCCCTCCCCGCCCACGGGCGAGCATGCTTGAACCTGCCGGGGCTGGATCCAGACGGATCGTCTGGAAGCAGCGGCTCGTCTCCCGCCTGGGGCCGCCGCTCACCCGGCCCGGCGCTGCGGAGGGGCCGCCCCAGCGCCCGGAGCGCGGCGGAAGCGGCGGGGCCAGCGCAGGTCCCGCCCCGCAGCGCCGGCCCTTCCCTGCGTGAGGTGGGTGCGGTGCCACCCGCTGCCCTCCGCCGAGGCAGGGACGGTCGGTGGCCGAGCTCTGCGTGTTGCTGTGCCGCGGGGAGGGGGATGACGCTCCAGCTCCGCGCCTTGGGTGCAGGGCCGCGCTGACCCGGCCGCGGGGCGGCATCCGCAGCCCGAGCGCTCTCCGCTGCTGTTCCGGCCAGTGGGTTACCCAGGCTCGTTCCGGCCTGTTTCCCCTCCCCGTTCAGGTCGTCGCATGCTGCTGCCTGGCACGGCGCTGCTTCGCCGGCCTCTCCACCGCATCCGTGCTTTGGGCCGCCTGCCCGCCCGCGCCCTCATGGACCTCAGGGAGCTCGTTTCTGCCCTGAATGACTTCGCACCCCTCTCTCTGGCGGAAAGCTGGGACAATGTGGGGTTGCTGGTGGAACCAAGTCCTCCCCACACTGTGAACACCCTTTTCCTTACTAACGATCTCACTGAGGAGGTGATGGAAGAGGCGGTGCAAAAGAAGGCAGACCTCATTCTTTCTTACCACCCTCCTATATTCACGCCGCTCAAGCGAGTAACGTGGAAGACCTGGAAGGAACGGCTGGTGGTCCGAGCCCTGGAGCACAGAATCGGGATTTACTCTCCACATACAGCGTACGATGCCATACCTCACGGAGTTAATAACTGGCTGACAAAGGGACTCGGTGAGATTCTGTTAAAAACAAAGAAAGGTTAAAATTATTCCTTGGTATATGCTATTTTATGTGGGGACCTTTCCTCAGATTCCTTTCTTCCAGCTTTTACAGGACTTCATCGTTCTTTCTTTTTTCCCCACGCGATATTTTTCTAGTACTAAGAACCTTAAACATATTTTAGGAAATTTATCTTGGTGATGTATACCAGATACAAACACTAGAGGACATTTTCAGGTGCGTGACTGTGTTGGATGACTACTATTGGATGTAGCATATTTATTGTCCGTTGTGGCTGCAAAGCTTAAGACCACCGATTTTCAATCACCACCTTTAATTTATAAAGTACAAGATCTCATTGTTTGCAAAGGACTTAAGCTACCTGAAATGATTTTAGATTTTTATCCTGTGTTATGACTCATAGGTTACAACAGCTGGGTCTTTTCCAGTCTGTCATACAAACCAGAAACTATTTTTAGTTTTGTACAACTCTTAGAATAAAATTGATGGCACTAAGAATGACAAATAATACATATCTATCAACTTCTTTGGACTTAAAGTAGACTCTGCCTAATGGAAACAACAGGACAAAAAGTCCTCACTTCTGGTCAGGGAAAATGGATTTGAGTGCAAAATTTGCATCTTTTTGTTGTATTTCTTTAGGATATGTGCTAAATCAGTATTAGGATACTTATCCAGCTTTATAAAACAGCAGTCTTGTACTGTTTTTTCAGGTGCCTGTACTTCGGTCCCCCTGCATCCATCAACTGCACCAAGCTGTCCAGCTGAGGGCACTCACCGGGTAGAATTCTGCACAGACACTGAGCATCTGGATGTAGTGCTGTCCAAAATCAAAGACATCCAAGAGATCTCTTGTCTCACTACTTTCCCAGCCAGGTATCTCCTCTGCTCTCTAGTGTTGTACTCTTTCTGTTTGAAACAATAAGTTGCTCTACTTGTACTTTACTGTTATAACCACTTTGTTCCTCTGTGCATTGCTGCTGTATTTTTCAGCAGAGACCTAGAAACTTAAGGAATAATTATCCCTTTCTGATCAATCTATATCATGCTAAATGGTAACTGCTACTCAAGTCTGGCATCACATAGATTAGAGGTGGTAAAGAGGAGTATTAACAGGAAATTTGATGAGGTCAGATGAGTTAAATTCCCATATCTGTTTTTTCCATGAGAGTGAACTAGGCTAGGCTATTCCAATACCTTCTGTTTTCCTTTCTCAGTGGTAAAACAGCCACTGAGGCAGAATAGCTTTGTTTTATAATTACAATACTGAAATTTGATCTAGTTCTTAGCAAGCACCAAGCATATCTTTCCTCAGGGTTGAAGGTGAGGAGCAAACACGAGTCACTTTGAACTGCTCTCAGAAAGCACTGTTGGAGGTGGTGGCATTATTGTCCCAGAACAGCCTTCTTCATCACAAGACGGAGATTCTCTTGCTACAAAAGGTAACAAAATCATGAATTACTTCCTGTGAATGTATTACTTGTGTGAGCTGAGTGCCCTAAACACTATAATGCAGCAGTCAGTAGCATCACAGGTTGCCAGTGCTACCCCATCAGTGCACTGAAATACTGGCTTATGGGGGTTTGAAGCCACACATGGTTTCCAAAGTAATGAAAATATTCGTGGCCTGTGCTAATTCTTAAATCAGTTCCAATAGCTGTTGTGATTAGTATGTTACATTTGAGGACATCACACATATTTTTGTAAAGTTCAGAGACATTCCTGAATGCCTGATATACTCACCTTTGCACAGGATGGAAAGCAATGCAAGCTTCTGGAGTCAGCTTTCTCACAGTAATTTTAATTTCTTTTCAGCCTCTTCTTCCCCACACTGGAATGGGACGTCTGTGCACACTGAGTGAGCCAGTCTCCTTGTCAGACATAATTGAGCGTATCAAAAGCCACCTAAAATTGCCTCACATCCGCATAGCCGTGGGAATGGGCAGGACACTAGGTAAACAGGCCTGCAAGTAAGGCTGTCCCTTAGAAATGGTATTCATGAGGAGCATGAGTGTGTGTGTGAGAGTGGGAAATACTGCTCTGTCTTAAACAGGTTTACTTCCAAGTACTATGAAGCAATGCTAGGAAACAGCATCTTAGAATTTACACAGTACAATCACAAGAAAGAATCTTATCTGTACTTTTAGTGGGAAGTTCTGTTTTGCACTGGTTGACATAGTGAAGAAGGGACAGCCCAAATCAAATACAAGACATCCTGTTTCATAATTTATATAATTACTAAGATTTTATTTGCTGCCCAGGATATCAGACACAGAGGTGTACTGTTTCATTGTACATTCCCTCTTGTGGCTGAATGTTAATTTCAAACCATCTCAAAATAGTAAGACACTTTATGGTATCCTTATGAACATGTGACCATGTTTTGATGAAAGACAAGGAAAAAAGGTGAACCAGCTCAAACAGTGGAGTCATTAGAAAAATGTGGAGCAAACATCCTCTTATCCCAGCTACCTATCCTAATCTCCAAGGAGCACAGCTGCTAGAATTTGTGAGAGCAAATTTGTTGAAAACTTTTTTAGAAGTCTTATTAGAAGCCTCTTTGCTGTCAATTGCACTAAAAAAATCCCCAGAAATATTTTGAAGCCTCTCATTATGGTGTGGGAATGAAGTGATATGACTTCACTTAAATTAACAGTAATTGCAAGGCAACATACTGTAAAACCTTAACAGAATTTGAAAACTCTGTGTTGTGTGTCCCCTCTCCTTACTCAATGTAATGTATACGAAGAATTAAATTTCCTGTCACTGTCACACATGTAACAGCTTCTAATCAGCAACCACAGCAAATGGGAAAATTTTTAATGGCATGGAGCAGTTTTCAGCTTGCATTAAGACTGGCCTTCTGAGAGCTAAAAGTTAGCAACTAGTATATCTTAGAGGGAAAATACTGCCTTAATGGCATCATTAGTTGGGAACCTAATGATGGTGGAACATGAAGTCCTGGAAAGAGTAGCAGCCTATTAAACAGTTCAGAAACCTAACTAAACAACACCTCACTAGGAGAAAACTAGCCATCAGCCAGCCTCTGTGCTGTAGTGTTCTGAAAACTTTCCTACCCCTTGAAGAAAAAAAATCTACCTATCACAGAGGATTGTGCTGTATTATAAGAGATGTTACAGGCCTATGACACTTCAAACTGAGAGATGTGTCTCCAACTCCTACAAACTTACATTGACTCTAAAATCGAGGTAGTTATAGTGAAACAATTAATCAGTACAGACACGAGGGCTGAACAAAGTTTAACTGTGGCACCTTGTGTCCTGCAGAATCGCCAGTGAAGAAAGCTGCTCTGTGTGCTGGTTCTGGGAGCAGTGTCCTGAAGGGAACAGAAGCTGACCTCTACCTCACAGGTAAAAGATTATGTTGCTGTTTCATTATCTTTATAAAAATAGTCACTACAAACAAACAAAAAAACAAACAACAAGCCAGGACTGGTTGTTAAAAGATTTGGCCAGAAAGAGTTACCTATTATTTATAATTGAGAAACAATCAGTTAGTTATTGGAATGATAGAAGAATACCATTTAAGTATAGATAACGTGGATCAGAGGCTGTGTGGCACAGTGAAAGTTATTTGAATTAAAACATTGTTATACATGCATTATTTCAACACAGAATCAGTGTTGATGACAATACGTTGCAATTTCAGTGTGTTTCTCCTTTGGCAAGACACAAGATACTCCCTCCATTCCCTACAGAATTCCCTTACAGAAAATGGAATATAATGTAGTCTGCAAAATCTGCAAAGACCTGGTTACCTAAACTGTGTTATTAGTGATCTACATAACATTTCTTTCTCCAAATGGCAGGAGAGATGTCCCACCATGACGTTCTGGATGCAGTTGCCAAAGGGATAAGTGTTATTCTGTGTGAGCACAGTAACACTGAGCGAGGCTTCTTGTCAGAGCTGCGTGAGGTGCTAGCGACCCACCTAGAGAACAAAATCAGCATCATTGTGTCTGAGAAAGACAGAGATCCTCTCCAGGTGGCATAGGGGAAAAAACATAGGAGAGAGGAGATTCATTCAATCATGGTATCTTGCACAGACCTGTCCAGCTGCAAGCTTAATGGAGGTGTTTTCAATTGGTTCAGTACAGAATGATTGTATTGTACAGTCCCTCAAAGTTTGAGGTATATTTTGTCATGTCAGAAAAATAAATACTTGTTTTGGGCTACCAAAGGTTTGTTTACTCACTTACTGGGCTGCACTTGAATAAATCCACTGTTACTTCTTGCTCTTATTAGATATATTTGATAACCATGATACTCTAGGATTGGTTTGGGTAAAATATGTAAAACCTGACTTATCTTCAGATTTAAGCTTACACAGTTCTACCTTGCTTCAGTTATGTCAAATGATGCCAGTGCAAGTCACTGATATTTTAGCTAATAAATTTCAGGAAAAGTACTTAATGAAAGGGTATGGATCACCCATTTCAATTAACAGTTTTATTAAGGCACCACTCAGATGCAAATACAGAACACAAATCAGGTTTTTGGTACTAGTATTCAATTGCACAATCTACCACTAATGCAGCTTAAGGGCTTTTTAATAGAGGGACTCTAAAAAAATGCTTTGTAAGGTTAAAATTCAATTCCTTAACAAAACTGTATATTAATTTAACGTGCCTTTGTTACTTTCTTTTAAAAACAGTTTCTGTAACTGTGGCTCTTAGTTACAGGATTACCAAAACTGAACATGTAGTTTTTCACCACTGATAATGCTTGAGTTTTATTTTTCAAGTTAATTTTTTGTTGTTTGGGTTTTTGGGGGTTTTTTTAAGGAAAAAAATGTCACAGTTGCATAGCATACCATCTACAGATGGTAAATAGTTCAGTTACAAACTGGTAAAGATCTTGGCACCATCCTTTTAAGTTAATAAAACTGGCTTATCAAGCAATGTCTCTACTACATAACTGCATGTTTTAGTTCCACTTAGATTTAAGTGGAGATGACTGGTATTATCTGTAGCTACCAAGGCTATATAAAGGCCATCATTCTTACCAATACCACGCAGACATCTCAGTAAGCTGAGGAAGACAAAGTGGGGAGAAATGTCTTCATTCCCTGTGGTTCTGTATTGCTACAGAGGACATTAAAATGCCACTGCCTTTGTACCTACACAGAACACAAGAGACCTAAAATGAATGCAGAGATGGGCTAAGTGTCCAGAAACAGCATGAAATCAGATAAAATACTTTTAACACAAAACTCACGAGTTAACTCAAGGTATCTTTCTTTAGCTTGCATCACAGAATTAGCAGCAGCCAAAAACTGATACAAACTTAACCACCTCCTTAACAGCTGCGTGGTATCTCCTGCAGTCCTTCTTCTGGCCTGTATGGGCATCTGGTAGTCTACCAAAACTGTTTGTGGGTAATTCTGAACTCGGGATGATTATAGCACTTCCTTCATGTACATTTCACATCTAGAGAACCAGATAGAATTGCACTGAAAATGCACCATGGTATCACTATCTGGAAACACATTAGGTGGTGTCTTCTTGCATGCACTCAGAATATAAATGAAATCTTGAGTTTCACAGGGACTGTGGAGAGAATCAAAGGACTGAAAAACAGGATGTGGTTGCTGCTTAGCTACAGTTTACAGTTTGTCCAAGAAATCTCTTCCAGTGGCAGAGTTCTTGTTCTTTAACTCTACACCCAACTTACAGGACTTGGCTAAGTCACAACGCCTTGACCCCAGTTTAGTGGCTTTTGGTGACTGTGACAGTAGCCTAAGTAGTGATAGGCAGGATCTGATGCTTTTTGCAAAGTTTTGAAATTGCAGCCTGTAAAATGCAGATGCAAGTGGTACCAAAAGAAAAAGTTGAAAAACATTCTGGGGGAAGAAGCTTGAAAGTTCTTCTGGCATATATCAGTTTTCCCATCAGTCTCTCCGGCAAAGCTAATAAGGACCTATAATGAAGAATCAAGTTGATAGTGGGATAAGCAGATGCCCTGATTTTTCTAATACAAACAAAAGTCTGGCTGTACCTCTCTGTTGCTCCTGTAAGTGAGGGGCAGATGAGGTAACTTATTACTCCATGGGATGTTTTGGTTCTCTTCAAAAGCTATACAGTGGTATTAAAAGGCAGGGAAACCATTCTTAATTTTGATACCTTATAAGAAACAATGTAAAGTATTTTTACTAACTAGTTTGAAATCTTCTGCCCGCTGTATGAGGATTTGCTCAGATATTTGACATAGTAATGAAAATGAGGCTTTTGCACAATTGCCACAAGGATCTCTATCTTCCTATATCATAAAAAGATTGTGGAAGACAAGACAAGCTAATGAAAATTAATAAAGTACTTTATTTGATAGTCTAAACTATTACAACACTGAGCTGTAACAGCTGTAACCAAATGTTAAACGTACAGAATCCCTGAAGTGTCTGGCTGGCAGAATACAGTTGACGGAACTATAGATTTTCCTCCCACATAACTGAGAAAAAAAAAGTGAAGATGTCCAACTTCAGCAGTCTCCCAGCCTCCTAAGGGCTTAAAAAAAGGGAGAGCTTATAAGTGGCATTTAAGGCCTCCTTCAGGATCAACGGACACTCCTGACGTAAAAAATACAAATATACAATCAAGCTTTAAAAAAATAAACAAAAAAAGCTTCACAGCCTTTTCATATTTCTGGATTGCACCTTGGAAAATAGCAGGTAATGACGTGAGTCTATCACAATTTAGATCATCTAAATCTTCTTATAAAAGGATGTAGGTCTGGGGCAAGTCCTTCAGTTCTGTTGTCAGAATTTAGTAAGTTACCCACAGCATCCCAAACCCACTAGTATTCTCCTTTCCTCATGCAATCAAGGTAGGTCTCCTAGCAATTTAAATCTTGGCTTCTTCATACACTGGAAGCTAACTTTGTCTAAATGGTAAAGGAGTACTGGAAAGCACTCAGCTGACAAAAGTTGCACCATGAGTACAAACTAAAGCCGTGACCATCTTGTGACTTGCCCTTCCCAAGTACATTGCTCCAATCAAACCCTCATGTCTGGTGAGGTAGAGAGCAGAAGGCACAGTCTTACTGAGTTTGCTTTTCTGGCTGTAAGAGTGGCTGCACAGATATGAAAGTGGCGTTATCTGAGCTAAGAGACAAAGCAGACAAATCCAGCTACAGCACAAGAGATGCTGTGCTTACAGAAGTCATCATTCCAAACCACCTGAACAATGAGCATGGCTCATTAGAATTAACACTTTTCAGTCCAGCAGCCGTGGGGTTGGAGGAAGAGAGATCTGAGTATAGGCCCCTCTCCAGCAGCCCTTGAGAGCATTTGCCATAGATGCTTTTGAGAACACAGAGACATTACACATCTTCATCCTGGTTCTCTAAGAAGTCGGTCAAGGTACTGTCATCCACAGGAATTAATAAGTATTCCACACCATCAGCTCCCTGAGAACAGACAGACATACACGTTCTGTTAACACCAGTGTACAGGACAAGGCAAGCCACCAGACAGCACTGCAGTGCTAGCATTTATCTGCAGTCTGGACGAGAGCTGGCCAGCATTCTGGAGGACTACTTTACTAAAAAACAGAAATATTTCACTAGAGCAACGCTGGAAATGCACAGATACTGAGAAAAGTCAGTATATGATAAATCTTGTGTGCTGTGCTAGTCTGACACTACACAGCTCACCATAACTAGTACTGCTATACTGTCTCATTATTAGGATGAGTTTGCATTATTTTCTTGTGAAAATAGAGGTAACTATTGGCAGCAGACTGGTAGGCTCCACAGTCCATTATTTCTCACAGTCTTCAGGAAGAAGAGACATGTAGGTTGCTGAGTAACCAAAGCACACTGCATTTTTACAGCATGTAAAGGGTGTTGACAAATTGGAGGCATGGAAAGAGCTGCAATTACAGAATTTCAGCCCCTTGCTAGTTCCTAGGTGTTTAAAACAATACAGCCTCGCTTAGTAGCAATTAAGCATCTTTTTTATTTAAAGTGGTTTTATTATTATTATTATTATTATTTTAAAGTGATTTAAAGTAAAATCCAGAATTATATTCTTCCCTCAACTCACCCGCTTGGTCCGGATGAGCTTGTGGTCCCTGAATTCTGTCAGCTGTGCCCTGAGTGTCAAGTCACTGTTCACAAGGAAAGCCTCCCGACACTGCTGGTAAAAGTCTTGGAAAGACAGCCCTGGAGACAGAAAAAGTCAAGAACAAGAAATGGAAAGTGGTAAGATTGTCAGAATATTCCAGGTCTAATACCACATATTTTCTCTGCCTGAAAGCCTTGCTTTGGCTCAGACCACAGTGCCTACAGTAACATCACCTCTTTCAAGTATACATCCAAGCTAATATTTTAGTAATTAATGGAAAACCACT
Source organism: Corapipo altera (assembly GCF_003945725.1). Taxonomy (NCBI): domain Eukaryota; kingdom Metazoa; phylum Chordata; class Aves; order Passeriformes; family Pipridae; genus Corapipo; species Corapipo altera. Next base: position 7,022,526 of record NW_020884877.1, read on the forward strand.
GAATTAACATTCCAGCCACACTGCTGCCTAATGGAATTTTAATAGCACTTTAAATGCACTTTCCAACATGGTTAATCTCTCTAATTTCCAACTCTATCTTACTTTCTGTACCATTAACAAGTTATTTATATCCACTGCAGCACCTATTACAGATGGTGACAGAATATTCCACATGTATAGCAGGGATACATCAGAAGTCACCTAGATAGGAACAGCATGGGAAAAAAATCTCCTATCTCTCCCTGGTCCTTTAAGTGCAAGTTATGCAAATTCATAGACTTCATTTTAATTTTTTTTAACTCCACAGCCCCCCATGAATGGCCTCAGTCATGTCTAAGAATCAAAGCAGACAACAGTGAGAGCAGATCCTTCAGAACCAGCCAGTCTACTGATTTCCTGTCAGAGTCAGACACAGTGCCACTTAAAAAGACACTGAGCCGACTGTTGTAGCACTTCTGTTGCTGGACATGTAATCTGCATACCAAAAGCCAGGGCTGCTGTGAACAGCAACACCCCAAAGAGATGAGCAAAGGTGGGTACTTACCTGGGTAAGATGGGTTGTCCTTTTTCTCCAGCTGGTACTGAGCAAGCAATCTGAATATCCCCCTAAGTGAAAGGAGGAAAGGAGAAAATAAAAATAAAAATAGTAATTGAAAAACATCCCAAAACTCCCACCTTTAGAAAATATGAACTGATTTGCCCTTTTGCACAAAGACCTAGCTGTGAATCTCATCACTGGACAAGGTTTGCTATCTAAATGCTGTTCATTTAAAACAACCACTCAACTGGAACCCAGGTCCTACTATCTTCATCTTCAACACTGTTGTCAGAGAACATGGACTGTAAGGACTGTGTCCTCCCTCAGCAAGTGCTACTATGAAGTGTAAGAGTGTCTTACCTGGCATTGGGAGTGAGACTGCGCAGGACATGTGTGAGGGAGCTCAAAGCCAAAGATCCAGACTGTTGTACTAAAAGCGAATTCTCATAAGATGTTTCTTCCACGTAAGGACTAAATGTGGTTGTTTCATACCAAAGCCAGTTATAGAGACTCAGCTTTGCCTGATCCCACACTAGACAGAGACAAAAGAGCAAGCAGATAAAATTGAGAGATTTAGCTTTTCTAAGGTGTTAAATAAGCAATATTAAAATGTACATAGTTCTACTGTAGGACTGAGGAAACTATGCATGCTTGTGAAATTCACAGTACATAGACCCAGATACTTGCTGTTCCAGCAAGACAATTTCTCTTCAACAAAACATCTGCATGCATCCCTTTTCCATACTAGTTTCATAGATAGACTGTAAATCCTTCCAGAGTCAACAGTGTGCAACCAGCTACAGCTGGATGCTCTGCCCAGAGCGGGGGTAAACCAGCCTGAACAACACCCTTCCCAGAGAGTGTGGAGATTCCTTTCTTGAGTGGGGATGCTCCTCGAAGTTACTTCTCAAGGCTGAACTTAAGAGATTTGCCCACAGTTGTTGGTATGGGTAAGTAACATCAATTTCTACTTAATAATTGTTTTTGCTAGCTTTAATATAAGTGCTTCAATATTCCTTCAAAAATAGTGTACAGTTATAGCCACCTATACTCTGTACTAAATAATTCTGATTAAGATCTTTTAGTCTAGTCATCATCTTAATTTAAAAAAACCCCAACATTTATTTATGTATTTGGTTTGCCATCCTTAATCCTGTGAGACAAAGTTCAATTACACCTATATAATCCTTTAGACATAAACTATCTACTAAGTCTGGCACTAAGATTGGGTCCAGCCACACCTAGACTCCTCTCTGAGGACGAGTTTAGAAAGCAGGGGGGGTCCTTTCTGCACCTCATGGCTCAGTGGGAGGGCTTCTCTAATCAACTTTGTCTGAAGCTTCTGTTCTGCCCCCAACACTGGCCGATAAACAAAATTGTTAAGTTGTAATGACAGACATAACATCCAATTTCTAGTTCAGTTAAGTCCCTAAAATCAAAGGGTGCCAGAAGCTAGGAATCTATTTGTATATTATGATCAGTATTATTTCTCAGTATCTTTATACAGTTTTGGTTCAGTACCACCATAGTCCCCATGGGGATTATACACACATCAACAGAACTGTTCTACAAATCAACAGTAATACACGAGGTTATGAAACAGCAGCCCCAAAGCAGAATGCAGATTCTTCTCTTTGCTAGATCAGGGAACTCACTGAGAGGAGCATTGATGTGATCAATAGAGGCAATGAGGTAAATGCTGGGCAGAGATGACAGCTGTGCAAGGATCTGCTGACTTCTTTCTCCTCTCAACATCTGGCTGTCCAGGTTATGAATGAGGACATAGAGCTCTAAAGATGAATCTGCAAGGTCAGAAAAAACAGCAGAGAACCAATCAAAGAAACTGCACACAAGCTGGCTTCCCGTTCCCAGTGCAGCACAGGACAAGTCTACTCCATCAGGCTCCATATATATCACTCCAGTATCAAATCACTTTCCTTGTATAGCTTACTTTGATCCCATACTTGGTTTTTCTGAGCGCCTAAAAGGCTTTTTCTCAATTCATTGTATCACAGTTGTCATCACAGCTACAGTTCTTTTTTTCAGTTTAAGCTTTTCTGTTATAATCCACTTTCCACTTGGTCACAGGTTTACCATGAATTGCCCTTTTAGCTATGCATTTCTTTGCAACTCAAGATCATTAAAATATATTTTAGAATGGAAGCCTAAGCACAGTTTGTTCAGCTGCTTTCAAGTTACATGACTAAGATCTTTAAGCTCCTCCTCACATAATGAAAATGCATTTCCTATTAAGGGTTGGATCCAAAACATATTAACTTCACTGGAAATTTTTCCCACTGAGTCCTGAAAGAAAGTTACAAAGACCTAGCTTGGATAATGCAAATGGCAGATGCTAAAATTTCCAGATAGTTTCTTGCTGCTGTATTTATCCCTAGGAACAGCTGTTTCCTCTGCCCAGAAACAATTCTGGAACTACAACCAGTTTTTGTGCAAATGAATACATACTTGTCTGCCAATGAAAACCAAAGGTTCCTCAGATTTCCAGTCAGATCAGCTGTAGTGTATTTGATTTATGTACATCAAGGTGCATACTGCTGTTCACCAGTCTTTCCACTTAGTCCCACCAGACATGATGGGTAATGATGCAAAACAAAACAGAAACACTGAAACACCAATGCATGCACAAATAAAATTCCATGGCAATGTATATAATATGTATACAAAAGCAGTAAAAGAGATGTTCAAAAAGTATTTCAAGTAAGCATTCCATGTGGGAATACCTGTTTAATTTTACTTTTGAAACCAATTCTAACCTGCTTGTTTGACACTGTTGTCCTGCTGTAAAACACTGACTGAGGTAACAGTCTGGGATCATGCACACATATATTTCTGGTGCATATGTTCATTTATATTGCATAAATTACAAGCAAGGAAGTATACCAGTTAAAATACACTAAGAAACTGTGATTGCACATATGAAAACTATGAGAAAAGAAATGCCCTCCTAACAGCAAGTAAATTCTAACATTTTAATGGATAAATTAGTCATTTTACCTTCTTTAAACCTTTTAGTAATGAATTCAAGCTGGTCAAGGGGGCTGCGGAAGGTTCCTATATGATCCAATACCTCCTCTGTGATGGAGTTGAGAATCTGAAAAACAAAACAGGTGTCCTTTATGAAGGGACCTGGCACTGAAGTGCAGAAAATCTGAAATTGCCCTTGACTCTCATGTGGGAGGTAATCCAATTTTTACCATCAAATTCCCAAAGCAGTCAACATTAACAAAAAAATTCTACCCCTTTTCAAAACAGTGACATAAAATAAGGCTTTGGAGTGATGAGTATCTAGTAATGACAGGAATCACTACAATTCCTTGGAAAATGTATGGGACAATTTCTGTAAGAGAGAGAGGAACTGCTCTTCATTCAAGAGCCTGCTGCTATAGGATGCAGCAGGCTTCCTTAATATTTTACATTGAGAGACTTAAGAGGTATCTGTAAAACAGGATTACTACATAAGCCATAAGCTTTTCCCACACTTACAGATCTCACAGTGATGCTGGGGAAGTATCCATTAACCACAAGGTGAACAGAATCCTGGAGCAGAGACGTACGAAACTTCTCCAACAAATCACGCTTTGAGCCCAGTCCATACAGCACGATATTGAAACCCAAGCTGCAGAAAAGGGAGCAAAATACACTGAATCAAAAAAGTACAAGTCTGGTTTTAGGTTTATACACTTATTAAGCAAAATCCACTGCAATCTTGCCTCTAAAAACTTTCACGTTTTGTCAACTCCAGGCTTACCTTCAACTGACAGCTCATAAATAAGATGAGCTGAAATGTGGTATGTGCATTCTACTAAAAGAAGCATTTTAACAGCCTAGAGGCTCACAAATTCAGCAAAACATCTATGTAAGAAAATGGTATTGACTAAGAAAGTGATAGTACATCTAAAACTTCAGGTTACAAATGTAACCAGCACTCACATGTATCTCCTCACCAGTGGTTACATTAAATGTTTACAGCAGGTCACAGCAATTACAAGGAAAAAAGCAAGCCTTCATGCTCATTTTCCATTCTGATCCACAGGCGCAATTTCAAAGCAAAATTACTCTATTCTCATATATATTTCTTATCCTAATTGTTCCACAGAAAAAGAGGCAGGAAAGCACAAAGAGAATATGGTAGGGAATTGTAGAACCCCAGAGAAACTGACTTTAGTCACATCCACTCCTCTCTCAGGCTTCACCATGATCTGAGAAACACTCATTAGGCCTTGGTCTTGATGAATTGCACTTGGACTAAGCCCCTCTCCAACTTATCAGAAACACTGTCTGTTCCCAGGAACTAGTGATGTCTAATGAGCACGTGTTTTTTAACAAGCAGCCTTGGAAACTTATTTTTCTTGCCTGAATAACAACCCCAGTGGAATAATATTTTGGTTGCTGAACCTTTAAAGAAAGTTACTGACTCAAATTGCGGCCAGGATGAAAAAATTTCTATGACTGAAGCCCACTCTCTTGCCACCCTATAAGCAGTGGTCTGAAATGAAATCATTTTGAGGTCTCAGTTCCCAGAAGGTAACTGGCTAATGTGTATGTCTCAAACATTGATAACCAGATGGCTGTGAAGCCAACCAAGGACTGCTAATAATAACAGACAAGAATTGCTGATAATAACCAAGGATTATTGGTATTAACACACCGTGAGGAAGAACAAGTTTTGGCTGGAAAAAAGGGGTTAGGTGGAGACAGGGCAGCACTTTTCTGAACCACAACACAGTACAGTGCAACTGCAGGAATGAGTGGCAGGAAGTGGATGTCAACTATAAGGTGGGATTGGAACTACAAAAGACCCTGAAGCCCTTTGACCCACTTCCAGAAAGGCCTAAAAGAACAGACTGCATAACTAATTAGCATAGAAAGTGACAAACCTGCCCATGAAAAGGTACCCCCCAAGCCCAGGCGGTGCCCTCAAACCCCGGACATGTCATCAGCCAGACTGACAAGGTGGACCAACCCTGAAACTAGGATCGGCATCCCCTCAGCTGGGTCGGGGCTGAGACCAGGATTGGCATCCCATCAGCCACATGGATGCTGGAGCAAAGACTGAAGAAATTGGTGGTGGGCTACTCACTACCAGCTCGCTGCTGTAAGCAAAACCAATTCCTTACAAAGGACACTTTTCTCATCATTCCCTTTCCCTGTTTTCTCATTATTCATGTTCCCTGTTTGTGAATGCCCTCTACATTGGTTTAGAGAGGCACAGGCAAACTAGCCAGGTAGAATGCAATGTCATTGCACTTCAGGCGTTCAGTTTAAGGAGTCAGTCTGATATGATTTGGTCTGCAGGAAGCACTGAACTACATTAATGTCACCTACTTTTAAATTTAAGCAATCAATCATAAGAAAAAAAGTCACTCCTTAATTCACCCACAGGATATTGTTGACTAAGGGTAAGTTTACTGGCAGTGCCTTTTTACTAGGCTTATTCAGTGATTCTCATTGGATACTTACTGTAATTGCAGCATCCACTTGGAAAACAAGGATTCATGTTTCTGGTTAAGTTCTTTAATTTCAGCAGCATAGGCAAGGGGAGCTTTTGTCAGAAGATCACGCAGTGTTTCCTATGTTGAGAAAGAGATGGCAGTCATTCAAAGCAGAGAAGAAACAAGGCATATCTGGAGTCCTTAAGAACACCCTCTAGTATGCTTTCTAGCAAGGGAGAATAGTTTTCGTTGTCAGTGCACTCAATTTGTGGTTGTTTCTTTTTTCCATGAAGACCCCCTGAGCACAGTTTTGCTACTGAAGACACAAAACAGAGATTAAGTAAACTTATTATGCAAAATGACAGCCAGAGTAGGACTAGAGCAGATATCACACTGTGTCTTTTGTCTTTCTGCCAAGTATGGGAAAACTACTACAGGAATAACAGGCACACTCAGAGCTTACACAGCCCCAAGCACTGCACCAGGAAGGTGCCAATATCCCATCCCTGCTCACGGGAGCAAAGGCTTAGCAACATGCTTAGCAAAGGTTCAGATGTTTGTCACTACAAGAGAATGCTCAAAAAAACCCATCATCTTAAAAAAGAAATACAGCAGGAAGAAAATAATTTGCAGCTGATAGCTAAATGTAGAAAAAGTATTATTTCAAAAGCACCAAGAACAAAAGGAATAATTCAGTTTTAAGGGTATGCTGTGATGCTCATGTTTAATCAGCACGGCAGCATAAGTAGCATCAAATCTACACTGACCTCCCTTTCTCTTCCATTTTAACAGCTTTGCTTTCCACTCCCTTGCAACAGAAGACAGTTTAGGCTGGAAAGGCAGCTGCAATGTATCAGACAAACAAAGCACTGAGAGATAGAACTGCTAAGCCTTCGATTATTTTGAAGCAAGCAGTAGATTTAACACTGAAAGCCTCAATTTTCTTCCAGAGCTGTTACAAAAGAACTTGTTAAGAATACAGGTGCTCTTCTGGGCAGTAATTCCAGACAACAGCAGGCATCAGGCAGTCTGCATATATGCTATCTTTTACAACACAAATGGGCACAAAAAGCAGTCATGGACACAAGAACTACAAATATTCTACACACTTCCCTGGCACCTGTCCTTGGGTACCTGTCTATGTAGGGTACCACTCCTTGCTTTGAACTCTCTCATGGAAGTGAGAAAAATAAAAGTAATTCAGTCATCACAATTAGACGATTCCTGTCTACTAGAAACTGGAAAGGAACAAAGTAAATCTAACAAATTAAGTGAAAACATTTTGAGCTGTCCCAGTCCTGCAAGAGGCTTGACCCAGTAGTATTCAGATTAAAAGAGCTCTCTTTATTTCCTCTACACATAAATAGTCAAGACGGCTTGTAATTCCCCATATAATTTCATTGACAAAACACTCTTTTGGTGATAATTTTTCAAACAGGTCTCTACAATTGTGCTTCTCCCTCTTCTCCTCCCTCAAAAGCAAACTTTAACCTCTTCTGGTAACCTCTCCTCCCTGCATTTTCCCTGTTGTCTCATATTCCAACAACTGGGCACTGTCCCTGCTCAGAGCAGCAGAAGGGAATATACTGCCTAGAACACTACCTAAACCAGTGTTACCACTGAGCATGTAACGAGCAGAAATAAAGTGAAAATAGCAACATCAGGAAATTTTGAAGAGGGAAATCTTTATCAAAGAAATCAAAAGCTCCAAGAGTTGTGTTATTCACTGTGAACATACCTGATTCAACCTTCTTTTCCGCAACTTCTGCAGCGTTCGGTCTGAAGTGAGCACTTTGGAACTACTGTGAGCTTCAAAGTATTCTTCCATCAGGTTGCTCTGTAAAAGGACAGCAAGATCAGCCACACTCCTCCTGCCTCTCCCTAAGATGGCCAATATGAGACACAGCATAAGGATGAAGAAAAAGACAAAAAATATTAGCAAAAATGGCTTTTATTGTAGCATTCTGCCAAAGTCAACCTAGTCAGATGGTTCCTGCCTGAAGGCAGAGACAGAAAAGAGATTCTGAGAGAGAGAACATAACACTTAATTCTAAGGCAGTATGAGGATCCCTGATGCTGGAAGGAAATAAGACAATTAGGCTGAACACCAAGCCAGAACAGTAACGTGTGCTTCTTTTGGTGCTACAGGAATCAATTCCTTCATCCTTTATCAATACAAGGTCTCCTGCTTCATGGACATCTTAGAACTTCTCCTTCTGAAGCTGCTAAGGATACAGACTGGATTAGCCCACAGGCTCCCGTGATGCCTGTCCAACAGGGATTGTTCAAAAGTACCACAAAAGCCAACCCAGCTGGTTTGATTTGAAATGAGTCCAGCAGTCCTTCTCCACAGTCAGGTGTGGTCACTGACAGCTTATTGTCACTACACATCCCTTCGCGTTTGCTAGCTCAGAATTTCTGCACACTCACCATCTTTTCCTCCTTATTTTTTTTGGCTAGGCTGTTTCTGGGAGGAGGTGTAGGTGCAGCCTTAGTTTTTGCTGGGGCCTTTTGACCTGATAAAACAGTGCTGACTTCTTGCTGATCTTCTTCATCCTCCTCCTCTGAGCAGGAAGCAGAATATTCACTCTCACTTTCTAAATAGGAATCTGGAGCTAGAGCATAAATTTACAATTAAAAGCTAGGAATGACTTCTTACATGTAATCCATTTTGCACCATCTCACACTCTCACACACATTCTCAAGAAGTTTTTCAAGCATATGAATCCTAAATATGTTTCACAGAAAGGTAAAATCAATGCTTAACAGAACTGCAAACACACATGGTCATTTCTTTCCCAGTTCTAGCATCACAAAGTACTGTTAAGTAAAGCTTGCTCCTTGACACCAACTAAGAAACATAATCCTACCATAAAAAGTGACTAAAAATGGACAACGGAATTCCCTATTTCTCTTAGAATCTCTGCATCAGTTTTCCCTTTTGGAAATGCCAATCATGCAAGCTGAGTATCTTCTAAGTCACACACTGCAAAAAGGTTTTGTAAAATATCTCTGTTAGCAGTGTTGATTGAAGAGCACAGACAAATCTGGCTCAGACTTGGTCTCTCAACACAAAAGAAACAGAAGATGAAACACCATGTACTAAACTCTCCTCTGCATTCATTCTGAGCACTTACAGCCAACCAGTTGTTGGAATAACTATTGGAATACTTTACCATGGATGTCCCAGCCATCATCAAAAAGTTTTATGACCTGGTTCAAGCAATTATGCCAAATTTAAGTGTCAGCACAGGTTAGATTACTGGAAGTTTTGTCTCTTTTGATCATGTTACTGAAGTTTGGCAACTTGGTGCTTCTAACCTTCCCATCCCTTACCTTAGTAACTATCAGTTGTAGGGAAAAGGTCAACATAAGGACATTTCTACACTCTCTGCAGGATGAAGTAGATTGCTTCAGTCACACTGTTACTATGGAAAAACAGTGTTTTTCCTCACCAGGAAAAACACTCTCTCCTGAGCACAGCCTCACTGACTGTGGGAGCTGACTGCAAAGGCTGATCCTTACCTGCTAGCCTCTTTCTGAGCCTGTAAGGTGTGGTTGACACAAATTCTTTCTTTTTGCTCTGCAACAGCAAAGAAAAAACATACATTAGAAGAAGAAGTGTAGCTCTCCTCTAAACAGCCCTCTGCCAAGTAAAGAGTAGAATCAGGTTACATTTCCAAAGTATTTCAGCCCACATGAAACTAGGAAAGCAGAGGCAGTAAGTATGGAGAGTTCTTGTTTTGCCATTCAGAGGGAGGCAGGATCAGGTTTCAAAGGGGGCTTAGTTCTTTCAACTCATGTCTTGAGATGGAGGGTAGAAAATTGTGAAATCTCCAACCAAGATGCCAATCCTGGTCCCTCAGGAAGAGTCAAATTGAAGCAATGACAAACTGAAAATGCTTTGGTCCCCACAGCAGTTATCTTCCACACCATGCTGTCCACTGAAAGTTCTTTGGAAGTCCCTCCAGGAAAACAACTACCATAATGACAGAAGACCACTCAGCATACTAAGCCCAGAAGTACAGCACAGGGAACCCAAGCTGCCTGTGCTCATCAGGTTGTAGTGGCACATTTTCCTTACACGTGTAAAGCACATGACTGACTTGGACACTGGATCAAGTCTGCAACACTTAGGAAACACTTTTGTTGATCCTGACAAAGTGGATGTGAAATCATCAGGGAGTGAATACGGCATCCCAAAATAGCATCTCTTTTGGAGGCATATCTCATCCTGGAACCTTATACTGGAAAAGTTGTGTATGATGCTATACCATTCTAGAAAGCCAACTGTTCCACTCTATAACCACAACTGGCAGTTCTGGACAGTATCTCTCTGTAACATCACAAAACACAACATCAACTTACATCTCCCCATTATCCCAGTTTATAAACCAATGCTAAAGTAAGAAACAGCACCACAGTTCTTGAACTCCTGTTCTAACAGCACTCCTTACAATTAAGGTTTTTTCTTCCTTTAGTGAGAAACTGGAAAGCTATGAGTTTAACTGTGTATTAAGGGATTGTCGAGCATCCTCACTTGTGTGAAGCAAGGAAATAGTTTCCACCCATGGTAATTAAGCTGTCAAACCCACTATTTGCCCACTGACTCCAAATCCCATAGCCCTCATTAATGGCAGCTCTGGTTCTCATTTCAGTTACTCCTGTGTGGTTGGATTAGGCTTTTCAAGGTCTTTCCTTTCCAGAACTGTACGACTGGCGACCTCAAGTTTTAAAAGTAGGGGGAAAAAAACCCAACCAAAATCCAACCAAGCTAAAGTCATCACTCACCCTCAGCTGCTCTTTGTTTGAACTTGAATGTTCTGAAAAACAAGAAACAGCATTGTACAGAGTACTGCATATTTTCAACAGTGGCACAAGCTGATCCTGTAGAAAACCAGGCATTCACTATTCAAAGGTATGCTGCACCAGAATATCAGCTCCCTGACTCTACCTCCTCACAGGTAGGCAAGAAGAGAACAAAGACAATTGTTGGGAGGAATGGGTTAATAGTAGAAGACTGGCAAAGAGATTTACAAATATGCTCAAGTGACCCTGCAGCTGAGGATAGCAAAGACTCAAGTAGCAATGTAGAAAAACACATATACCATGGATATTGCTGTTGGCTCTCTGTACTCTTTGAGAAGTAGAGCATCTGTGTCTAGATAACACAGGTGCTTGTTAGACCTGGAGACACCCTAATGGGAGAGTGAATGAGGAGGCTCAAGCTCCCTGTCTTGGTACAGAGAGGATCAAAACAGTGAAAATCACAGCACGGTGGTAAACTATACACGTGAGAAGCCACTGATAAACCAGTGTGAACAGCAGGCTGGTGATTCTCTAGCACTGGACTAAACTTAATGGTGCCTGAATCTCCACTCAGTGCCTACACCTCTGCCCAGGTGTTGCCTCAGGGAACCTGTGGTTAGTGAGGTAATGGAAGTAAATTTACTCTTTGCATTCCAGCCGTGAGTCTGTGGTTGTTCCAGCTGCCTGCCTGTGTCGACACACAAAACAGTCAATGTTATTACCACAGAAGGCAGCTTTTAATTCTGGTCACAGCTTTGGGAGGCCACTGGCAGGAGAGAAGAGGCAAAAAAATGAGGTAATGTTTTCTCCCTGAGCACATCAGACTCCACTTCCGAGCACAAAGGCACATACTCTTGCCAGTGCTGACCTGCACTGATTTCTCCCACCTGTATTTCTCCCTGCAGCACTGGGTGCTTAAATATTATATAATAAAGTGTGAATTTACACATGAACACCCCCACACTCCTACCTAGTTGCTGCTTAACGCATAAACCCAACTTATAACTCTCTCAAGTTGAGAGAGCAAGTATTTCTGTTGAATGCAGAGGAAGTCGTTAAATGTCAGTAGATGAGACAGAAGCTCCTGACACTCAGGTGAAGCAGAGGCCATGCATACCAAACAGTTCAGCCTATGGTATTAAGCTGACTAAAACACTCAGGTATGACAGAAACTGGCACTCAAGCATTCACTCCACCAACCCAATGGAAACATAACCGCCATTCACTCAGCTTCAGTTGCTGAAGCCATCATAGGACTTACTGCTACTTTGAGGTGTCTTTGCTGTCTTCCCAGGGCCCTTGGAGTGATCAGGTGCCACACTCTGTTCTGGTGTGTGGGCTAATTCAGAGGCTGTAGAAAAGAGGGGAAAGGGAAGAAGTTTCACATGTCAAGTACAAAACTTATAGATCTGGGTAGTCAGACATGGAGCCATATACTTGAAATGCTCTCTAAGTATTAATTCCTTAGCTATTGCAGGAAGTGCACCAGATACTTCCATTTTTTTTCTAACCCTAATGGTGAATGTAATCCTCAGCAAAGATTTTCAAAGACTGAACTCGTCAGTTAATTAATTTTACAAGTATGGCTGAGGCAATGGCAGAGCACATTTTGCTGCCTGGGAGACCACGTCTTTGAATCAGAGAGATGTTTGGCCAGGCTCACTTAGCCCTTTAAAACTGCTCAGCTGGACATAGTAAAGCATCAGGTATAGCAAACACATCAGTTGCCCAGGAGGAACTATTTACCTCTTTGTAGTACTTATCAGTGCAAGCTGAAGTCAAAGGACTGATCTGAATATGAAAGGTGCCCATAACCTGCAAACAGTCCCTACCATGGCAGGACCAACAGCCTATTGCATGGAACAACACTGTGACTCACAGCCCAGCATTGTATGACTTCCCTTTTCAAACTGACTTGGCTCCAGGAGAGAGCACCACTGAAACCTACTCTGCTGCAGAAGGAGGTGTAAGATAAGAAACACACTACTTCCCAAGACACAGTAGAAGCTAAGAGGCACCAAAACCCTCTCTCTTGGATTATCCTTTGTAGGATGTATCAGTAGCTGTGACAGCTAAATGCTAAAGAAATTCAGATGGTGTTGGACATACTTTTCAAGTGAGAAGAAATGGTGACAACAAGCCTCATGCATCTTATTTGAACCAAAAGAGTCCACCCTCTCCAGAATGCAACTTTCTACAGGACTGTGAACTTGGAGTCCACAGTTAGCCCAGCAAGCACACTCAGACACTTTGAGTAGAAATCCTCTGACACACAAAGCTAATATAGCCTTTGTTTGATTCTCTGCTACATAGTGAGGATATTCTCACATCCTTCTAAATTACACAAATAAAAACCCTACCATTCTTTGGCACTTACACAGAGACTTTTTCCCAGCATTAAGAAACTTCTACATTTTCTTATGTGTTTATTATCTGTATTTCCTACCCCCATCACGTCGTTGCTTTGTCTTAGCCCTGTGCTTTTGTTTCTGATGAAGACTGATTCAAAGACCAATAAAAGGTACTGAAATATTGCAATTACATCTTTTGCGTAAAAAGAAGTGACAAATCACTTAAACAAGAATACTCAAGAAAAGACCATAGACGGAGCAAGAATGAAAGAAAAGAGAGCAAAACATACCCAGCTCTGCCATTTTACTGGAGCGTTTGGGAGTCTGAAATGAATAAACTTCACCACCACTTACACTTGTGCCATTTCCCATTGGATCTGCGAAAAGAAATGTTACTTGCAGCTATTTTAAAAGCACTGATATATTCCCAACCCAAGAAACACGGAATGCAATATTTCACTATTTGGCTCTCTTTATATTGCAGGTGTTATAAAATAAATATCATAATAAAATCCTAGAATAATAATCCTCTCCTTTGCCTGTTACCACAACCACAGCCAGAGCTGGTTCAGCCCTCAAAAGCAATTTCACTGGCATTGTACAACCCTGACACTGCAAGAATCTCCTTAAGTCACAGATGTGTTACGTTTTCTCCTGCTAATACCTTGGTTACATATTCCAAGAGTAGCAACATAGTTCTTCTCTTCTAGGATCTCCTGAGCTTCATCATCTGAAATATTCTCAAGTTTCTTCACAAATCTCTTCAAATTGATACTCGGCTGAGGCTTGTCCTTCCGTACTTTGATACCTAGGATTGCAAAAAAAGCTTTAACCTCCTGCTATTTCATGATTTCTACTGCAGTAGTACGCAGCCACCCAACTCAGAGACCAAGTTGCTGTTATAACAAATACAACGCTAAGATGTCCTGCTAAAAGAAGACCTGGTCAGCAGCTGACCCTACAACCATTAGTCCCTCCTTCTCCACAAATGCTGGCCCTTGCAGTTCGTAAGGACAAGACACCCATTTCAGCACACACCAGCTGCCATCGTTTGGGCAAAATGACAGTGACTCGCACATCACAGCACTGCATGCAAAGGGGACGGTACTTGCCATGCCCTATCCTTCATGGTGAAGGGGAGCAAGTGGACAATACCTTGCCTGTAGGCTGTCAGAACACTCGTGGGCGAATTTAGGCTGTGACCCCTCTGGAGACCGTGTGTCTGACCTTCTGCTCAAAGTAGGACCAGCAGTGTCTGATTCGGATGCTCTGCGCCTTGTACTGGCAACTTTGAAGCATCTCCACAAAGGTTCCAAACCTTAAAAGTAGTCAGAACTGCAGCAAAACTCTCCTACAGCACCCACCACGCGGAGCCTCGCTCCGCCCCGCCCGCAGTCCGTCCTGTGCCGGGCTGGACAGGGACCAACCGCGGAGAGGGCGGTCGTTCGACCCCGGAGGCCTCGTCCTGCTGCGGCCCGACCCGGGTGCTGCAGAGCCCCTTTCCCGGGGGCAGCGGCGGCTGCTCAGACCCCCCTCCCCGCGCCCTGGGAGCGGCGGGCGGTACCGGGCTGGGCGCTGCCCGGGGCCGGCTGTACCTGTGTCGTCGGCGATGTGCTTCAGGACCTCCTCGTCGGGCACGAACTTCACCTGCAGGACGCGGCGGCGGGTGCCGCCCGAGCCCTCGCTGCGGCTCATCGCGGCCCCGCCTCGCCTCACCTCACCCCACCCCTCACGGCGCCGCTCCAGCGGGACCGGGGCCAGAACCGGGCTCCCGGCCGCTCCCCGCGCCGCCGGCAGCGGCAGCAGGAGGCGGAGCCGCGCTCAAGTGGAGCCAGCGCTCCGCCCCGCCCGCCCCGAGGCACCGAGACCGGCGGCCGCGCCGTGCGCGACCCGTTCCGAGGCCAACCCGCGGCCCGCTCCCGCACCAGGGCGGGACTTCCGCCGCCAGGGAGGCGCGGCCCCGGGGCGCATGCCCGGGGTGGCGGGGTGAGGGAAAGCCCCGGGCACCGCGCTCCCCGCGGCCCCGGGCACCGCGCTCCCCGCGGCCCCGGGCACCGCGCTCCCCGCGGCCCCGGGCACCGCGCTCCCCGCGGCCCCGGGCACCGCGCTCCCCGC